>NC_073692.1:350039016-350110283 GCF_029784155.1 Uranotaenia lowii | reverse complement strand
TGAAATCTGAATCTGAAATCTGAATCTGAAATCTGAATTTGAAATCTGAATCTGAAATCTGAATCTGAAATCTGAATCTGAAATCTGAAATCTGAATCTGAAATCTGAATCTGAAATCTGAATCTGAAATCTGAATCTGAAATCTGAATCTGAAATCTGAATCTGAAATCTGAATCTGAAATCTTATTCTGAAATCTGAATCTGAAATCTGAATCTGAAATCTGAATCTGAAATCTTATTCTGAAATCTGAATCTGAAATCTGAATCTGAAATCTGAATCTGAAATCTGAATCTGAAATCTGAATCTGAAATCTGAAATCTGAAATCTGAATCTGAAATCTGAATCTGAAATCTGAATCTGAAATCTGAATCTGAGATCTGAATCTGAAATCTGAATCTGAAATCTGAATCTGAAATCTGAATCTGAAATCTGAATCTAAAATCTGAATCTGAAATCTGATTCTGAAATCTGAAATCTGAATCTGAGATCTGAATCTGAATCTGAAATCTGAATCTAAAATCGGATCTTGAAATTTAAATCTGAAATCTGAATCTGAAATCGGATCTTGAAATTTAAATCTGATATCTGAATCTGAAATCTGCAATCTGAAATCATGGCCGTGAACTTTAGAAATGTTGCCCATCCATTAAAATATTAAATCAAAAAAGATTCAAGCAATTCCTACAACAATAAAGCATTAATTTCGTTATCAGCATCAGCACAATCAATCAACAAACCACGCGGCGAGACGGCAGTTCCTCCTGCTGCTGGGTTGGGTGGTAGATTTGGTGAGCGACAAAAAGAGAGCTTAAGGATTTGTTTCTCCCGCGGCTACGTGAGGGGTGCGAGATTTGTACACCAACCTGTTGAAAACGTGGACCAAACTGGTTGAAATCTGGCAGCTTTCAGTAAATTCGAAAAACGTTGCTACAAATTTTCAAAACACCACACAAAATGTATGTCAATCGAAAGAGGAGATTCTAATGAATCTCTAGGTATATAAAAAGTGACCAATTTGAGTTCAAATTTTAGAGAAATCACGCTAACAAAATCGCGTAAACCCACCGACACGAGGGGGAGTTTGAAAAATGACAAAAAAGATGTGAGTTTCATTACCATATACTGAACAACTGAGATTTTTGAGGAACCAACTATGTTCTACGAAAATAATAATAAAGTTAACGAAACAAAACTAAAATTTGAATTTAGAGAATCGATCCATTGGTAACTGAGATACAGCAATGCAAAGCCAAAATTGGGTGACTTTTTTGAAGTAAGATTTTTTTCTACCGGAAGTTCCGGAATAGCGGCCAAAACTTCCTTTGGACCACCAAAAATTTATACATCCATGGATAGGTTTATTCTTGACAATTCCAAATATTATAAAATCAGCGCAATATTTGGAACCTGTCTCAAGTTATAGGCATTCTAAAAAGAGCTCTTTTTCGGGACTTTTTTCATTCGGAATCAGCTGCTGGTGATTTCGTAAAATATTTCGACTTTATTTTTCAATATTGAGAAACTAGAATAAATTATCTATACAATGAATTAAAATTCATCGAAATCGGTCAATATTTGCGGCCAGGAGAACGTACGCAAACTGCAGGTCAAATTTATCAAAAATAGATTTGTACGGAAATTTTGCGAACGGCTTTGGAAGGTTAAGATTGATTATAATAGGGTGAGTGCTCCTACTTTGGTCCTAGAGCCTACTTTAGTCCTAAAATGCCGAAAATTGTAAATAATTCATTTTGCTTGCAAAGGATAAAGATGCTGCTATGTGCACAATGAACTCTTATTCTTCCTGAATCCTTCCATGCCGCTTTTTGCCATAAAAAGTCTTTCTCATAAAATTTTCAACGTTTTTAAAAATGTGCCTTCTATTCAGTGGTAAATTAGACAGCTCAATTAGTGGGGTGCGTTTTGAGAAATGAGAGGAAATAAGGAAAAATCACGTTTTTTCAGTGTCCAAGCCAATATTTAAAGGGTTATTACTTTCACTATGGAGAATATGAACCAGATTACCTATTTTTCCTAAAATAAATGAAAATCAATGGAAAACCCGGAAAATTTGTAAGGGGTCCAAATATAGGAGACTTTGACTTTGATGTTCCATTTTTAGACCTAACATCACAAAAACTTTGTGTGAATACCAAACAAATCAACAAAAGGGCGAATTTTTAATTGGGGCATAATTCAGAACCAATATTGAACATATCTTACATTTTTTGATAGCCTTACGCAAAAAAACTATAAGTTAGTAGACATATAAAAATTTGAGCTATTATTCTGCTAATAGAGCTGACGGGGAGTAAAAATGTTTAAAATATTCATGACAGAAATGTATGTTTTTTTAGTCGTTAAAAAGCTGTAATATTTTTTATGGTTATATTTAATTAAAGATTACACTTTTAATGAATTTGTTTATTTATTTTCGAAAAATCATATATTTTATAAGAATTTTAGATATAGGTCCAATTGAAGGTACCAGTACAGTACCAAAATAGGAACAGTAGGTTCAAAGATGGAAATTTCGATCATCAATATCTATGCAAATCTTTCAATAAAGGTGAAACCTATGTTGAAAATTCTTATTGAAACTTGTAGATAAGATAATGAACTATAAATAAATTTCTTTAAAGATAGCAAGCTCCCGTTTGTTCATGAGAAAAGCGTGATTATTTAAAAACCACCGCTTAAAGGGTCCAAAGTAGGGCAACTAACCCTACCTAATTTGAGCTAAATCTTAATACAAATCTAGGATTTTCGTTCCCAGTCTGAATTCTGTATTTTGAACCAAAATTCAAAACTTGAATCTAAATTCCAGATAAAAAAAATTCATGAATTCGAAACCAAAAAGCATATTTGTATCAGAACCTTTAACCAGAAATCTTTAATTTTATTCTGAATGTATGGTATTCTATGTGATTTTTTTTCATTTATTTTTCCGTTATTGACCTTGTAAATTTAAATAAAATTGTGAATGATGAAATTGTTTCACATTTTTCAATTCTGGACTCATGAAACTTTCTTATGTTTAAACTCTGGAGCTCAAGTTGAGAATCCCAATCTTTAAAATGCTTTGTTTCAAATGTTTTCTTTTCATAAATTATGAGTTTCGAATATGAAAAAATTCTCACATTTTAGATTAAATGCTACACCAAACTGAACATCCAGAGCAATAAACTGGATACTTACTAGATATTTTTCCGCAAGTATCCGGACTGGACAAATCCAGGTAATTTTTTCCTAAACCCTTGCAAATTTAATTTTCAAAAAATCCGGCCAATATGCAGGTTCCATTTTATACATTATTCCATTAAAATCAGGAAGAAAAACATACGGAAAACTTTTTTTTATTCATCAGCCGATTCAGAATAAAATTTAATTAAGGCTTCCAAAATTCGTTAAAGTTTATTGTTTATTATAATTCTAAGGACTCAATTGAAATCATCGTTTGATTTTGCAAATAGAGTGAGAAAATCTGGTCAAAAATCGGATAATCTGGTAAGCTTGATAAAACTTTTTTGGGATTCAATATTTGGGACTCAATTACAATCAAAAAATTTCTCACTTTTTTAATTGGTCTAACGTATATAAAACAGATGTCCACTCATGTGTATAAAAATTTTCGGACTCCTATCAGTTGGAATATGGGAGAAAATGATAAGTTTCCTTAATATCCTTAACACTAAACGTACCGGAGGCGGTCAAATGACGGTTTTTGAACTTTAAACGATGATTACGCCTTATATAATTGTTTTTTCGCAAATTTAACGACAGGACTATTTTTGTTTTTGAAATGCAAGTATTTTTGCGTTTTTAAATTTTTTTTAAGTGTTACGGTTTTCGAATAACGTATGTGGTATACCTATTCATACCGCGAGCGGTCAAATGACGGCAAACACCGTTTTCGCTAAAACTCCCTTGTTTCTCATTTTCTCATTTTCTCATTTCGATTTCTATCAAATTTAAAGTTTTGAATAGCTTATAATTCGACTCAAATATGTTTCTCAGACAATTTTCAACTACAATCAATAACTTTAAAGTTATTTACAGTACAAGAAAAAATTTATGAAAAAACATGCTTCAGGAAAAAGGTTGTAAATCAGTTATTAAGTGCTCGAAAAAAATTTCACTTAGTGCCTGAGAAAGCTGAAGTTAGAAGCTATATGTTGCACATATGGAATTTTTTTTTGAAAATTTTCTAAGATCATGGCCACAAAAAATGTAAAAAAGTTGTGTAAAACCCGTACTTTTCAATCAATCGACCGCCAAAGCTGTTCCTGTTACAATAGAAAATTTTTAAAAAGTGAATTGAAAAGTAGACGTAATTTGTCACATTTTGGCATCTTTAGATTTTTTGAAATACGAAGTACATAATTTATGACGACTTTTCAAAGGTAGCTGTTTTTCGAACTTTTTATCATTTTGGATTTTCTAAGACAATTCCTACACCTAAGCTTAGCTTTGCACTGGATTTTGAGTACGTTAACGTAAGGTTTAGGCAATAAAACTATATGCAAAAGAAAGCTTATTTCATACCGGTTCTAGTGGTGTAACTGCATTGGCGGTGCAATGCTTGGAAAAAATATGATAAATAAAACAGTGAACTAGTTTCTGAATTTTGAGAAGTCAGCACAAATTCTTGCTTGGCAGACGGACGCAGTGGGTGGTAATATCTCAAAGCTATTTTGCACACGAAGACGGGTGAAAGGAAACGAAAAAATAAACGAGCAATCGCTCAAATTTTCTGGTTTTACTTTCAGAAATATATTTATTATATTTTTTTCAAGCATCGCACCGCCAATGCAGTTACATCACTAGAACCAGTATGAAATTTGCTTTCTTTTGCATATAGTTTTATTGCCTAAACTATACGTTAACGTACTCAAAATCCAGTGCAAAGCTGAATTTAAGTGTAGGGATTGTCTCAGAAAATCCAGATTCATAAAAAGTTCGCAAAACAACTACCTTTGAAAAGCCGTCAAAAATTATGTATTTAGTATTTTTAAAATCTAAAGATGCCAAAATGTGACAAATTACGTCTACTTTTCAATTCACTTTTTCAAAATTTTCTACTGTAACAGGAACAGCTTTGGCGGTTGATTGATTGAAAAGTACGGGTTTTACACAACTTTTTTACATTTTTTGTGGCCATGATCTTAGAAAATTTTTAAAAAAAATTTCCATATGTGCAACATATAGCTTCTAACTTCAGCTTTCTCAGGCACTAAGTGAAATTTTTTTCGAGCACTTAATAACTGATTTACAACCTTTGTTCTGAAGCATGTTTTTTCAGAAATTTTTTTTTGTACTGTAAATAACTTTAAAGTTATTGATTGTAGTTGAAAATTGTCTGAGAAACATATTTGAGTCGAATTATAAGCTATTTAAAACTTTAAATTTGGTAGAAATCGGTTGAGAAACAAGGGAGTTTTAGCGAAAACGGTGTTTGCCGTCATTTGACCGCTCGCGGTATGAATAGGTATATGTATACAAAGTGTCGGTATGTTTAGTGTTAAATTCCTCATCGACTAACATCAAGCGTGCCAAAGTCAGACCCATCGGAAGCAAAAGCAGCCAAAAAGATGTACCAAACAGGCTGAAACCGTGAAACCGAGATTTCGGAAAACCTACGACAAATTTCAGACTAAGAAATCGGATTGTGTTTTCATGGATGATGCTTGACCCACAATTTTATACCTCACCGGAAGGGTAAGAATGTTCCTGCATCAGTGTAAGCTATTTACAATGAAAAGCTGTCTCGTCCATTCATAGCTACAGATACAATGATTGGTCAAATTTACGTGCAATAATGTTAACAACAAAGGTAGCTAATGCTACCCTCAATAAAATAGCATTTAAAAAACTTCCGTGAATGTGTCATACTGTGTCATACGTTTTTATAATAGAACTCTTGAAGGAAAAACTCAACGTTGCGGTACCGGAGACGTATCCCAAAAATGGTACTGATATGAATCTGGAACGACATTACGGTTATAAGGCTAACAATCGTCATTTGCAGCCAACATAAAGAATGTCCTGAGGTTGTAAGAAGGAGCTTTTAACAATTGTTGTACTTTTTTTTAAATATTTCATTTTATTGCTAGGTTTCAAAGAATATTACAAATTATTTATTTTGATTTGAGCAACTATGGTCTTCTTCTTAAGTGAAAAAGCATTTTTTGAAAGAACAGAAACTTCATAATAACCAAGTTAAGATAAAAGTGTTCGTCGCAGCGTGTTTTTCTTGAAGAAAACTATTACATCAGTATGATTTCTTTTTAATTCATCAAATATGAACAGTTATTTTGAAGTTTTACGAAAACTCAACTAAAGAATACAAATATTTATCATTTATTCCATCGCTAGTAAAATTTATGACAACGAATGTTTGTGCTGTGAAAATACACTAATTAATATAAAAAATGTCGTTGTCTGGAATTCAAACACTTAAATCTCGTGAAATATTTACTTTGAATTCTTGTTGTGCCGGAAACGTGTCAAAAAATTCAATTTGATGTTGGGCATCTTCAAATGTCGCAGTTTGATCCGATAACTTTTCTTCAACGGACCCCGTGGTATTATTTTTTCCATCACAAATACCAGAATAGAAATGGCATATCCTATGCCTGCCATAATCCAAAGCGCTCCAATATCAGCCCACGTTATGATCCCGTTCTCATCCCATAGTTCGTAGTTCACGTTGTGATGAGCTGCCCGATCATTCTCTTTCGTCCATCTATCCCACAATCCGGCTTCATTCACTTGCATCAGTTTGTAGGTAACTCTACCGATCAGTCCGAAATCATACTTCGCATGGTATTTTTGCCATTTCAGATCCCGGTTCAGGTTTAGCAAATAATACGTACGCCGTGCTTTAGATCCATACATTCCAAAACAAATAGCTACCTCTCGATCGATGAGAGCTTTTGCACTTCTGCAGCCTTGTAAATAGGCATACTGACAGCTACGCAGATTGTAGGAAAACTCAGACCCCTTTATCCAGACAATATTTGATCGGGCAAGCTCATCAAAGCGCTTCATGATACCTCGATAATCTGAAGAGAATCCCAGCTCTATTTTGCTATCGATGAACTCTTCGACCGTTCTGACCTCTGGAACATATTTTTGAGCCGTCATGTTGATAATTATTTTGGTTAGATAAGCCTCTGACAGTAGAAAGAGAAAAACGCCACAAACGAAGCAATAGAATCGTGTCCAGCGCGTTTGTCGATAGTCTGCCGTGGTGTCTCCGAACAAAAGTATAAGAATTAAGTTGTGAGGAAATTCGCTCGGAAAAATGACCATCAAACACATATCCAGAACGAGAACTACAATAATCGCAATCCAGGTGCTCACTTCAAAAGGATGCAACAGATGATAAAAGAAATCTCTATCCAATCTCTTTGGGACCATCAGGCAGAACGTATGGGTGTCACGAATGAACAAATGTTCGCCATAAGAACTCGAGGTATCGCGTGTAACAATATCAATCTCACCGCCTTTCAACATTCCATTGACAAGTTTGGTTCTGTTGGAAATGCTTATATACTTGGGCAAGTAATTCAATCGATAGCGTATTCGTAAGGAATCAAATATCGCCTCCAGTGAGTTGATATCTACACCACGAAGTTGTCCATTTCGGTCTTCATATGTAAGCAAAGGATGTATTGATATCCACAGTTTTACTTCGTAATCCGAATAGTCTTGCAGGTCGTCGAAAACAATGTCCATCGAAATGTTTCCGAAGAACAAACGCGATTGTTGCCCGGTATTTGAAATTCGATGAATTAAAATTGAGTGTATACCGACTTCTAGAACCAAAACATGGGCAGGAGAGAGACGCCTTGCTATGAACTTGAATTGATTCGAAACTTCTCCCTCGACCAATAGCAGGTGATATTCATATTGTCTGCTGCTGGTAGAAATTGCGGGTCCTTTTTCGCTCATCATGAAATTGAGCTCTGCAACGTCCTTACAGGTCAGAATGTGAATCGCTTTAGTATTACCATGTAGCGGTATCATCGTTTCAGCATTACTCAGTGGAATGTTCGCTAGCCAACGACGAAGTGATTCAACAATGTTTTCGATGATCGTACTATGCTTAAACTCCGCGTGCATTACAACATCAACTGTACCCACGGTACTTGTTGCAATGTACTGGATGGCGTTCTTCAGCCAATCGATGGATTCGTTAGCTTGAAAATCATCCTGGACTTCTATTTTGGCCTCCACTTTGCCCAGGAAAAGAAGTAGCAGAACTGTTATCCAGTATCGTTCAAGCATGATTGATTGAGTCGAGGACACGTTGCTCTTAGTTTCACCTATGTTTGAATAAAGCCTTTTCTGAAAATTGATATGAATTATCAATAATTGTCGGTAATTTAGAACTTAGGTTAATGTCATCTGATAAGTACGTGAATTGATGGCAATTATTCGACGGATTTTTTTCCAACACTTCAACGTTATCAGTTCTTTGTTCTGCGAAAAAAAAGAAATATTTCAAAAATCTATTCAAAACAATCAATCCCACACTCCCACACAAAGAATTTTTGAAACTTCAACCTAAGGGCAACCTTCGGAACCTTCTGTCTAGCTTAAGGGGGGGGGTAGGGTCTAACGGGTAAAAAAAACACCATTTTCACGATTTTTTTCTAGAGCTATCGTTTAAACAAATGTATTCAAATTTTTTGCATTATACAAAGCATTGTTAAAAGAACATTTAGTAATTTTTTCGTTGAAAAATATTGAAAAATGAGCCGGTGACGAAGCAATTTCGAGGATGCCTTTTAGAAAACAGGATTTGCGGTGGACACTGTATCTCAGCACAGAATCATCTGATGTCAAAAAATCAGAGCAAAATATTTTTAATAGATGTTTTTCTGGACCCCAACGTTTTTATTTAACTTAAAAAATTTTTTATGAAATTTCTGTGGCTGTTTGAAGTAAAAATTACGATTTTTCACGAAAAAATCCGCCATTTTTCATCTGTAAAATCTCCCCAAAGTACAAAAAAAGAAAAAAGAAAAACGTTGGGGTCTGGTATTTTATATGTATATGATTTTTTATATGAAGAAGGCGAAATATATTACTCAGAAACGTCGGATGAAAAAGGAAAACGCTAATTTTTTAAATAATTTGATTGAATCCAAAAATTTTCCAAAATATTACCACGAAATGATGCGATATGGCTTCCCCAAAAATGTTTTATACAAAACAACAAGTGATACGCCAAAATTTTAACCATGACGTATGCTTAACATCAGTTTCTACCAATTTCAATTAAATCATATAGAAATATTGCAAGTGTAACTGAAATATAGCTAAAAACATAAAGTTGCGCATTTAACCCGCTCGGTTTGGGGAATCGGCTTTTATGACTACTTTCATTATAAAATAATACTCACAAAAACAGTAAAAAAAATTTAACAGAAAAATTACTCTAACCAGGGTGGGTTTCCCAGACTTTTATTGTCAATTTTCGTCAGAATATAGCAAAATTTTCAACATATTTCATTGAATTGATTGTTCATAACACGAAAATCATTGAACTCTTAGACGAACTCGATTCTATTTTAAGGTTTTTATCACGTTTTCTTATAAGAATAAAAAAGACCTCCTAAACAAAATTGTTATGGGTTTTTGAACCATGTTTACAAAAAAAAAAATTAAAAATGGTGGTTTATGACTAAATTAGGGTAAATTTTGAAAAACCACTAATCCTATCTAGACGCAGTGTTTGGATTCCTCTAAAAATTAAATTTTTGAATGATTCTTTTGATTGTTTTCTTATGGAATTCAGGGCTAAAAAGTTCACTTTTAGACACTGAAAACAGTAGGGGAAAACTGTACAAGACGCACCAGCGGGGTAAGATGGCCCATGTCATTCTTTCTCAAATATACACTAACCTACGGCTTAGAATGAAGATTTTCTTCATTTTTATTGTAGCAAACAAGCTTTTTCATCATTCAATAGATGAAAAGTTCACAAAATCTACTTAAGTTCTTAGAAGCAAAGGATTTAATGGAATCAGCGTGAATCTTGTTATTTTTCATAAGTAACATATAAGGTTTCATGGTAAAACAGCCTGCGCAATCTGATTAAACTACAGCTTATCGTTTTACCACTCATGTGTACTTTCCGAAGACTATAAATATTTTGTTGTATTTTATTAACTTCCTACAAATTTTATCAAAAATCACTCATATGAAAATTGGGGCAGAATGCCCACAAGACCACGTGTTTTACGCTCAAATTTTGAATGCTGTTAACTTTTGAGAAAACCTGAATATCAAAACAAAATGCCATTCTTTTTATTTGCTGACTCCCAAATTACGATAACAATGCATAGTTATAACATATTTTGTCCTTGTTCGAGTTAAAACGGTGCACCAATATTCGACTCGAAAAAATTATCGGCCGCCATGTTTGCCGCAATATCACTATATCAGTCAAAAAAATTGAATTTCGTTGCCTACTTGAAGGCGTTTTATTTATAAGGATGTAAAAAAGTGTATTTTGAAAAGCGAAATTTTCGATGAGTTTAGCAATACATAATGATTTTTAGCCAAAGAATGGTAGTTTACAAAAATACGAAGAACATGCAATTAAACATTCCGTATCATCATTGTTCTATTTTTTACCACCCTTCCTGTTTGGTGCATTCTGTCCACTAGTTTTGGCGTTCTGCCCCGCGGTTTGTTTTCTGGCTGTTTTAGTTTTTTACAAAAATATAGTTAAAATCGTGTTTTTATCATATTTTTTTTCTTTATGATAATACGTAATGGTTCTTAAATGATTGATATCGCTGTAAATAGCAATTTTGCCTAGCTGGTGCGTCTTGTACAGTTTTACCCTATCTAAATGCGATAGTTTTCGAAACCTATTATTTTTTGCTTGCAAAAGTACAGTCCTCGATCTACTTGATCAGAAATTTTGAGACATTTGGAAAAGTCGTTAACATGTGGCTATTTGATAAGATGCATTTCTTGTAGGTCAATACATAGATTGTCAAAGGAGTTTTTCGAATTTGCCTAAAATTGTGTATGCAACTCGTGGCAAGATTCGACTTGTTCAGCACTCAACGTAATTATCCAACTCGGCAAGCCTCGTTAGATAAATTTACGACTCGTGCTTAGGAGATCAATTTTTGCAACTTTTAGGACTGCATAACTAATTAGAAACCATTCTGCAAACAATGTTTTTGCATCGTTTCAAATTTCTAATTGCAGAACATGGAAATCACGATCTCTATTCTGAATTACGATTTCAGAAGTTTAAAAATGGACAACAAGTTACACAGTCTTGATTTAACAGTTCTGGGGATTATTTAACAGCATATAAATGTTTCAGATATAGAAAAATTAAAACATTTTTTCAATTCTGATTCGCCCAATTGTTTTTATATTTCCCCTAAATTAAGAAATTTTAAATTTCGAAACGAATATTAAAAAAATGCTAAAGGAATTAAAGATTATGATATCTAAATTTATAAAAACAAAATCAAAAGTTTCGCTAATCAATCAAAATTGGACAAATAATGTTGTTTGTCAAAATGTAAATTTCTAATTTTGCAGTTTGAATTTATTACCATGAATTTTAAGTTCAAGATAAAATTTTGATTTATATTTGAAATCGCAAGAATTTTCAAAAGGAACAATGTATTTTTTTGTAGCAGCCATAAAAGTTTTAAAAGGCACGTTTCTAAATTCTCTACTGCATATGACTCCATATACGGTCTCAAATATTTTCTTAAATATGTTTAGCATGATTCAACAATTAATTACACTAGTTTACAGCATTTTTGAACTCAGTAAACTGAAGGTCATTTCCAATGTGAAATCGGGCGCTGAATCCGAAAACGAAATTCAAAAAAAACTCAGTAGAACCGTTTTTGAGTTATGCTCCAAATATGAAATTTCGAAAAAAATAAAAAAGTTCTTGTACTTAGATTAAAATATCTCGGACGGCATAACAGTAATTTGAAATCTCTCTTTTGCATATTGAAGGTGAATAAGTTTTCTATCGATCATTTGAACTTTGTTTTTGCATTTGATAAACAGTATTGTTGATATTAGTGACTTTATGAGAAAAAAAAATATAAAAAACGCATTTTTTTAGAAAAAAATTTGTTTTAACGAAAGTTTTAGACTCGATGATAGCATTTAAAAAATCTGATTTTCTTTTGCGCTTAAATGTGAATTTAAAACAAAGATTTCAAGTGGTTATTTATCAAAATCGGTTGAAAATTGAAGAAGTTATCGCTACTGTACCATAACTGAAATTTTTGGAGTTTTTAATAATTTAACGAACCGCAGTACACTTATCATAGTATAGGAAGAATGAAACATGATAAATCTCACTCGCTCCAAGTCAAAATTATTTATTAGCTTACCAGAAGGTCACATGCCAAGTTTCAGGAAGATCTGACCATAGGGAGGGGTTGCTTAAGTCTCAAACGTGAATAAAATTTTGAGGTATTTTGCCCGGAAGGAACGAAAAATACTGGTTTTTCATCAATTACTTTTTTCATCACTAGCTGATTGTTTTTTATGGTTGATTTTCTTAAAGCCTAAGTTAAGACAAATATTTCACCCGAAGACTGTAACTCGATTGGATTTGAAGCAGAAAAGTTATTGCGGTTCAAAGATTGTATTTTGGTCGAAAATTGTCGTATGAAACGCAATGCGTAAAAAGTACTCATTGCGTATTGGGCAAAATTTGCGGCCTTTGAACCGCAATAACTTTTCTGTTTCTAATCCAATCGAGTTACAGTCTTCGGGTGAAATATTTGTCTTAACTTAGGCTTTAAGAAAATCAACCATAAAAAATTTATGGTCATTAAGCTAAAAAAAACACTGGGCCGTGCGTAAGATAATTGTCTTGTGTTGAACTGTCGAACTAAACACTATCACTGAAAAATTATTATATTGGTATTTTTTTTTTTCAAATGTTCAACAAAGAGTAATGGATTCAAAATTTAACTTCAATTGATTTGTTTTTATATGATTAATAGTTTTTTAATGATTGTAATAATGTGCGAAACTTGAACCAATTTTAATAGACTTTTTGAAGTTCTCATCTCATTGCTGGAGGCCGTTTTAAACTCTGGGTCCGGTAAAATTTGAGATTTTTCTTCAATTTAGAGGGGCAATCGAAGAGAGATCAGAGTAGTTTATAAATTTCAAAACTTATGATAGTCTTCTTACACATTTTTTGAACTGTTAAATTCTGACTTGGAAATTTATATCATAATCCTAAATTTTGAATTTTGGGTTGAATCCCTGATCTTGAAACGAAAACTGAAATTCGATTTCATTTGTTAATTTTCCCGGCTTTGCGTCTAAATTCCCGTTTTTTTCCGGTGCGATTTTCAATTCCCGGTTTTCCCGGTTCTGTGGCAACCCTGTCTAACGTTTATAAAACAGATGTCCGCTCATGTGCATGAAATTTTCCGACTCCTATCTATTGGAATATTTCAGAAAATCAGTATTTTCCTTAATATCCTTAAATATGACGTGCCAAAGAGAGAATGTGACTTTAGTCAGACCCATCGGAAGCAGAAACAGCCAAAAAAAGTACCAAACAGGCTGAAACCGTGAAACCGAGGTTTCGGAAAACCTACGACAAACTTCTAACCAAGAAGTCGGGCTGTGTTTTCATGGATAATGCCTGGCCCACAATTTTATACCTCACCGGAAGGGTAAGAATGTTCCTACATCAGTGTAAGCCATTTAAACTGAAAAATTTTAAAAGAAGGTAATGCTTTGTTAAGCCATATGTGAATGTGGTTAACTGTCTCGTCCATTCATAGCTACAGATACAATGATTGGTAAAAATTACGTGCAAGAATGTTAACATCAAAGGTTACTAGTGCTACCCTCAATAAAATAGCATTTAAAAAACTTCCGAAAAAGCGTCATACCCAGGATTTTAAAAATCGATTTACAATTTCAGCAGAATTGGAATTCTGTCGATTTCGCTATAACGCCGATTGCCACCGATCAAAAAGCTATTTCATAAACGTCTCTATCAGAGACGTATCCCAAAAATAGAACTAACATGAACCTGAAACGACATTACGGTTATAAGGCCAACGAGCGTCGCTGCCTACATTTACAACTAACAGAAGGAATGTCATGAGGTTGTAGGAAGAAGTTTTTAACAATTATTGTACTTTTTTTAATTCATTTCATTGCTTTATTTTGTTCGATTTGATCAACTATAAAGAAAACTAAAGTGAAAAACCATTTTTTGAAAGAACAGAAACTTCATTGTAACCATTTAAAGATAAAAGTGTTCGTCGGAGTATGTTTTCCTTGAAGATAACTACTAAATCTGTATAATTTATTTCTTATTCAAAAATGTGAACAATTATTTTGAAGTTTTACAGAAATTCAACTTCAGAATACAAATATTTATCATTTATTCCATCGCTAGTTAAATTTATTACAACGAATGTTTGTGCTGTGAAAATAAACTAATAAAAATCAAACATGTGGTTGCCTGGAATTTAAACACTTAAATCTCGTGAAATATTTACTTTGAATTCTTGTTGTGCCGAAAACGTGTCAAAAAATTCAATTTGATGTTGGGCATCTTCAAATGTCGCAGTTTGATCCGATAACTTCTCTTCAACGGACCTCGTGGTGTTATTTTTTCCATCACAAATACCAGAATAGAAATGGCATACCCTATGCCTGCCATTATCCAAACCGCTCCAATATCAGCCCACGTTATGATCCCGTTCTCATCCCATAGTTCGTAGTTCACGTTGTGATGGACTGCCCGATCCATCTCCTTCGTCCATCTATCCCACAATCCGGCTTCATTCACTTGCATCAGTTTGTAGGTAACTCTACCGATCAGTCCGAAATCGTACCTCGCATGATATTTATCCCATTTCAGTTCCCGGTTCAGGTGCAGCAAATAATACGTACGCCGTGCTTTAGATCCATACATTCTAAAACAAATAGCTACCTCTCGTTCGATGAGAAATTTTGCAAGTTTGCAGTCTTGCAAATAGGCATACTGGCAGCTACGCAGATTGTAAGTAAACTCAGACCCCTGTATCCAGACAATATTTGATCGGGCAAGCTCATCAAAGTTCTTCATCATACCTCGATAATCCGAAGAGAATCCCAGCTCTATTTTGCTATCGATGAACTCTTCGACTGTTCTGACCTCTGGAACATATTTTTGAGCCGTCATGTTGATAATTATTTTGGTCAGATAGGCCTCTGATAATAGAAAAAGAAAAACGCCACAAGCGAAGCAATAGAATCGTGTCCAGCGCGTTTGTCGATAGTCTGCCGTGGTGTCTCCGAACAAAAGTATAAGAATCAAGTTGTGAGGAAATGCGCTCGGAAAAATGACCATCAAACACATATCCAGAACGAGAACTACAATAATCGCAATCCAGGTGCTCACTTCAAAAGGATGCAACAGATGGTAAAAAAAATCTCTTTCTAATCTCTTTGGGACCATCAGGCAGAACGTATGGGTGTCACGGATGAGCAAAGGTTCGCCGTAAGAACTCGAGGTATCGCGTGTAACAATATCAATCTCACCGCCTTTCAACATTCCATCGACAAGTTTGGTTCTGTTGGAAATGCTTATATACTTAGGCAAGTAATTCAATCGATAGCGTATTCGTAAGGAATCAAATATCGCCTCCAGTGAGTTGATATCTACACCACGAAGTTGTCCATTTCGGTCTTCATATGTAAGCAAAGGATGTATTGATATCCACAGTTTAACTTGGTAATCCAAATAGTCTTGCAGGTCGTCGAAAACAATGTCGTTCGAATGGTTTCCGAAGAACAAACGCGCGTGTTGCCCGGTATTTGAAATTCGATGAATTACAATTGGATGTTTATTGACTTCCAGAACCAAAACATGGGCAGGAGAAAGACGCCTTGCTATGAACTTGAACTGCCTCGAAACTTCTTCTTCGACCAATAGTAGATGATATTCATGTTGTCTGCTGCTGGTAGGAAGTGCGTGATCCTTCACGCTCATCAATAAATTGAGCTCTGCAACGTCTTTACAGGTCACAATATGAAACGATTTAGTTTTAACATTTGTCGGTATAATCGTTTCAGCATTACTCAGTGGAACGTCCGCTAGCCAACGACGAAGTGATTCAACAATGTTTTCAATGATCGAACTATGCTTAAACTCCGCGTGCATCACAACGTCCATTGTACCTTCGGTTCTAGTTGCAATGTACTGGATGGCGTTCTTCAGCCAATCGATGGGTTCGTTTGCTTGAAAATCATCCTGGACTTCTATTTTGGCCTCCACTCTGCCCAGGAAAACAAGAAGCAGAACTGTTATCCAGTATCGTTCAAGCATGATTGATGGAGTCGAGGACACGTTGCTCTAAATTTCACATATATTTGAATAAAACTTTTTCTGAAAACTGACTATCACTATCAGGTATCAGCAATTGCCGGTAATTTGGGATTTATGGTCAACGTCATTAGATAAATGCAGAAATTGATGGCAATCATTAGACGTAATTTTTTCTAACAATTCAACGTTATCAGTTTTTGTTCGGCGAAAAAAAAAATATCATAATGCTATTAAAAACAATCACATCCCACACTCCCACGCAAAGAACTGTTGAAACTTTCTTCGGAACCCTCTGTCTTACTAAAATAATAAAATAATAATCCCAATCCCACATCAAATTCCATACACCCTGCAGACGCTGTACATAACTAATTGTTGAGTATTCTCGCCTGAAAGTGAAGGTGGAAACAGGGTTGATTTAACGTTTGGGGGGCTCTGAGCAATTCTTTTCTGGAGGCCCCAAGTACATCCAGAGACCGGATCCCTGAAATCCATGCCATAAAAACGAAATTTTCATACACCTTATTGGAAAACTTCCAGAATAAAACATTGCTTAAAACAAAAGGTACTTTTCTTACTCCGTGGAAAATCGTCTGGTGTTCCGCAGGGTAGTCATCTTGGACCGCTCATCTTCGTGATTTTTATTTACGACCTGGAAAAATTTCTTCATTCGCCGAAACTGCTGTTCGTAGATGATCTTAAAATCTACCGGACCATCGACTCGATATTGGATTGTGTTGCGCTTCAGGAGGACATCGACCGATTAACTATTAGGGTGGTTCGGATTACACGGTATGGAAGTTAATGCCGTAAAATGTAATTGTATAAACTTTTTAAGAACCAGAGCCTCTGTTGTCTACGACTACGGTTTATGTGACACCTCTATCGAAAGAGTAACCTTTATCAAGACCTCGGAATAACATTTGACCAAAGGCTCTCATTTGTTCAACACACCGCGAAGTTTTCAATGATGTTTCGCACTTGTTTGACTTGTTACTAAATTTAAGTTTAAAAGTGCAATCCGTGACGTCACCTAACTTCATGTCTATGCAATTTAATTATAAGCTAATCTTAATCAATCAGTCTGTATGACAATAGTCAAAGACTGCAGAAATAAATAAATAAAAACCGCGAAGCGAGTTATCTGAAAATACTAGTCAATAAACCGAATAGTTGATATGGCGATGGCGATGACTTGTTTGAATATGTATGGGAGAGTGGGGAATCATGGGCCACTTTTTTTCGTTGTTCCATAACTTTTTTATTATAAAAGATATAATGAAAATAAAAAATGGAATGGTTTTGTACATTTTCAAGGTATCATAAGGTATTTTTTTAAATTTTTTAATAAGTTGTTTTCCCCTAATTCTGACGGTTTGAAAAAAAGCAATATTTTTTGGATTTTGAAAAATGGTGGGGAATCGTGGGCCACCAAATCCAAATTGACCAAATAACATGCAAAGTTTATGAGTTGACCCAAAACTGTGATTTCATAATTTATTTCGTTATATCAAAGCAATTTCAGATGATGAAATAAAAAAGAGAGCTGTGTATGATCGAATAGATTCCAAAACCTGGCTCGCGAACGTTTTGGCATAATTTCTTGTATAGGATGGACAAAATATTCTTCATATCTCTTCATTTGGCATAAGAAAACTTTACAGATAGGGAAAACGTATTTTAAGTTCTAAATGTGTATAAAAACATAAAAATATAGGTGGTTCTAGTTGTGTGGCCCACGATTCCCCACAAGCTATTATTTGCAAAATGGTTGCGTTTGTGTGACTTATTGATGTTTCATCAAAAATTCCTTTTCCACGTGAAAGATCATGACAAAACTAAGATCATAAGCGTATGATCTCATTTTTGTTATGGACTTAAGGTTACCCATCGATGAAATTAGCGGGTGTTTTTTAAATTATGTAAGTAAATTTTTATAACTTTTTTTAGCTTGATAAATAAAGGAAGCATATGATGCGTATTTCAGTCAACAACATATAGAAATATATGCTCACGCAAAGCGACGGCGATGACAGATGGTTTAAGATTTTTATCTCAACACACATCTGAAATATTAAAAGTGGCCCACGTTTCCCCATGGCCCACTATACCCCACTCTCCCCTACTTCACGTGTTTTTGTTTAGATTTATTCCACAATATTTCATATTGGTGACTTTTTTCTGAAAATGTCATCTTTTTTTTGTTTCTATTATAGCCGTTTAACCATCTTTGTGGATATTGAAAAACTTATCCGGTACAATTGTGTTCGATATTTACTCTTGGGCTCAAACTCACGGACATCTGCTCAGGAAGTGACTGACTTGCCAACTCAGCTGTATCTAAAGCCCAATAGAAAATGTTTTCATTCAATGTGTTTTTCAAAGAAATTAGCTGGTAAGTAATGCATTTTTTTATTTTATTTTCATAATCTTAAATTCGATTTTGTTTCAGGATTTGCCCAAAGAAATAAGCGGAAAATCAACGAATCACAGTACCAGCCCCGAAAAAATAAGCACCATGAAAAGAAAAAATATTCAAAAAAAAGTGTCGTTTTATCCGCTATAAGCCATTAGACTGAGTCGATTTGGGGTCATTTTCGAATTTCTCAAACCCTGGGGTCTCAAAAGCTTCGTTTTGGTCCAAAACTCATTCATGATTTTTCGCAGAATTTTTAAGTGATGTTTACATGAGTAAATTTGGACTTTTAGGTTTGTATGGGAAAATTGAATATTTTGTACTGAAAAATCAACATCATTTTTGTTTCTTCTGTGCAACCGAGCCAACTAATGGTTTTTGTGCCAATTTATAAATTCTTCAAAGGAAATTTTCCGATGAACAATTTTGTCGAAGACGGTAAATTCGTATCTTATTAGACAAAAAAGTTATTAGCTGTTTAACAGGGGTATGTCTTTTGGCATTGATAAACAATAAATTCAATTGACACCACTGCTTGTGCCCCGCGAAGTATTGCATGAAAAGTAGTCATGCAATACCTCGCAAGGCACATAACAGTGGTGTCTATTGAATTTATTGTTTATCAATGCCAAAAGACATACCCCTGTTAAACAGCTAATAACTTTTTTGTCTAATAAGATACGAATTTACGGTCTTCGACAAAGTTGTTCAGCGAAAAATTTCCTTTAGGAATTTTATAAATTGGCACAAAAACCACCAACTGGCTCGGTTGCACAGAAGAAACAAAAATGATGAACATTTTTCAGTACAAAATATTCAATTTTCCCATACAAACCTAAAAGTCCAAATTTACTCATGTAAACGTTACTTAAAAATTCTGCAAAAAATTATGGATGAGTTTTGGACCAAAACGAAGCTTTTGAGACCCCAGGGTTTGAGAAATTCGAAAATGACCCCAAATCGACTCAGTCTAATAAGCCATATCAAGGTGAGTACCCCTTAAAGCGTACATCGGCTTTATCCTTTAAAACAGGCTGGGTGGCCCGCGAAGTTTTTTTCAAATTTTTATTCCTTAACTTTTTTCTACAATGAATTGTTAGGAAAGTTTATTTATTTATTTATTTATTTATTTATTTATTATAATTGAATTCATCGAACATAAATGTTGAAATGAAAAGGTTTAGTTACAATCAAATTAATAAAACAATTTGGACTGACGAATTCAACGAATAAATCGGCTGGATGATTCTTCGAACTGATGTAGGTGCTCAGCATCCTGAAACATACGCATCATTGCACTGAGTGGTTCATTGTAGCCATACGATGTTCGGTGGATTTGATGTGACAGCAACGAATTAAATCGCAGAGTTCTCGATGGGGCACTGAGGTTTATCATCCTTAGAAGATTTGGCGATTGAACTTCTCCATTTATAATCTTAACAACGAAAGAAGCCTGTTGAGTCTTTCGGCGACATTCGAGGGTTTCGAGACCCAAAAGCTGACACCGATCTGAATATGCTGGAAGATCTTCGGGATGACGCCAAGGCAGGTGTCGCAAGGCGAATCTGACAAACCGCTTCTGTACACGTTCAATCCTCAAAATCCAACTTAGTTGATACGGAGCCCAAACTACAGCAGCATGCTCAGTTATAGATCTGACGAGGGCGCAGTACAGTGATTTTAAGCACAAAGGATCTTTGAATTCACGTGACACTTTGGTGATGAAGCCGAGCTGACGATTCGCTTTGTTGATAACTGAAGAGCGTTGACTGTTGAAAGTGAGCTGCGCATCAAAAATCACGCCAAGATCATCCACTTCAAAGACCCTTTTCAAAAACTGGCTGCCGATACCATAGTCATAAGGGATCGGTGTCTTATTCCGGTGAAAAGTTATCACAGAGCATTTTGAAACACTGACTGTTAGTTTGTTCAGTTTACACCATTCATCAAACTGGTTCAGCAGAGATTGGATGCGAATGCAATCAGCAGTACACATTCCACTGGCAGAAATATTTTAACGTCATCAGCGTAACCAATTTTCGTTCCGTCTTCTAGGCTTGTAATCAAATCGTTAAAAAATAGCGCAAATAATAATGGCCTCAAATTACTCCCTTGAGGGACGCCAGATCGATTGGTAAAAGGATATGAAATGCTAGTGCCGTACTTGATCCTTATGCAGCGCTCGGTAAGAAAGGATTTCAGCCAAGCAATCATGTTGTCATGAATGCCAAGCTTGGCAAGCTTAGCGAGCAAAATCTTATGGTCAATCGCGTCAAAAGCGGCTTTGATATCTGTATACACCGCATCGACTTGTTTTTTATTTTCCAACTGATTGAGGCAAAACGACGTGTATTCTATGAGGTTAGTACTCACCGATCTACCAGGCATGAAACCATGCTGTTCAGGTGCGATGTACTGCGATGAAGCGCGTAAAAGGGCTTGATCAACAATTATTTCAAAGAGCTTAGACCCTGCAGACAAACTGGTAATACCACGATATTGCTTAACGTCTCGACGTTCGCCATTTTTGTACACCGGAAACATAAACGAATTTTTCCATTTGTCTGGAAATTTTCTTTGCTGGAATGATCTGTTGTAGATTTTAGCCAGAGGCAAGGAAAGACCTTCGATGCAGCGACGATAGATAACAGCTGGAATCCCATCAGGTCCAGGAGCAAATGAGCTTTCAAGCTTTTTCGCAGAGCACTCAATAAGATCTTGATTAATTTCAAAAGTATTCAAGTCAAAAACATCGACAGGTACATGATTGATGGCTTCACTGCACTCTCTTTCGGATGAAACGGTGTTCAGAAAAACTGACTCGAAATGCTCTGCAAATAAGTTGCAGCAGGTATCTGGGGAGTTACCGACAGCATCATTGTAGAAAACGGAAGTAGGTAAACAGCTCGTTTTACGTTTTGCGTTTACGAAAGTCCAAAAACTTCGCGGGCTACTGCGTAAACTAGATTGTAAGCGTAGGACGTGAAGCTCATACAACGATACGTTTAGTCTACGGTAAGCACCGCTTGCTGCTTTGAACTGTTGTTGAAAATCCTCTGTTCGATTTTTTCTCAGTTTGCGAAGACAAGCATTTTTTTCCCGTCGTAGTCGCCGCAAGGTGGGCGTGCTCCAAGCGGGTGTCATAGGCGCTTTAAATCTGGGAACGTGCGAATTCAACCATGTACAGATCAAGTTGCAGAACGATTCTGTCATAGCATCAACTGATGAGTCTCCGAAAACTGCATCCCAGTCAATACTGTTCAAGTATTGAAAGAGCAACGAAAAGTCCGTTTTCTGGAAATTTAAAGGCCTATTCCTAGGATCGGAGGTGTTTCGAGAACCGTAATTGGTATACATAGCAGCAGGTAAATCGAAGACGATAGGTGGGTGATGTATGTCTATCGGTACGAGCACATCGGGAGCATTTCTAGTTACAATTAGTTCCTCACTTGAGCCAAAAACAAGATCCAGTATCCGTCCGAGATATGGCACAGAAAATAATTTTTTTCCCGTTGATGTTCGCTGCAACACAAACTTGTTCTAAATAGGGTGTCCAAACTTAGATGAGTGGTTCTCGACGAAAAGTACGAAATTTCATCAAAACAACATCGGGATAATCTTTTTATTATTTTTTCTTAAAAGTGCAGTAAAAACCCTACAATTTGAGCATCAAAAATTTTTATTTCGTTTACATAGCTCCGAGATAGACCCTTTTTAATGCGTCCAGATTTGTAGTGATCCATGCTTTAGTACCAGTAGAAAATAGTTTTGAGTATGACTTGTAAGCGAGGAAAACTAGCGTCACTAGTTTGTTAGTACCAACTACTATTATTAATACCGAAAAAATTTCAACATGTGACCAGTCAAGTGAAAGGGTTATCTATATGGGTCTGAGAGGAGAGAATTCCATTTATATCTTCGTTCTTAATAGTCTTAAGCTTGCCACTGAAGTCCAAATAAACAACAGATAGACTTATGAAGTCCAAGCAAAGGTTGTATTTTTCTTAGCTCTTCTGGCCTTAGACGTCTGAATATCACTCCCTGTTCGAGAGTGATTGACCCCGTAAAAAGTGTGGCAAAACTGAAGGTCACTGACTTGACAGGATCATTCCATAACAAGCGACCATAAAAATGCATTGACTCTCTCCGATTTGGCCTTTAATTCGAGGGATGACTTATTGTAATATTGATAAGAAAAATCCAAAGTTTTGGGTTAATCGGACCACCTCCCAATCCAAAAATGACAGCTTTCCTTCCGTAAAACTTCCTAAATAAAATTAACCTATGTTTTGCTTGGATGTGGTATCGTGCCATTATGAAAAAACTGTGAAGGAAGCATAAAAAGTCATCGATGATGGTTTTCTGTACGAAGGCAGACAAACTGCTTAACTTGTTTAAAGGATGAGCAAAAAGAAGCTTGTAAAATCAATCATTAAAAAGAAGTGATTCAAAGTATGCAAAAAGATGGAACACGTGCAGCCCAAAAAATTTGATCGATGCATTTTTTAATTGAACATATTTTAAACACCCCTTGACAGATAATTTTAGAGATGTTAACATAACATAACTTCGTAAATTACATCAATAATGATCCATTTATCTCAAAGTTATTCAAAAAAGACCATGTTTCAAGGGCAATCCTTTAATACAACTATTCAAGTTTTGCAAGATTACTGGTTGTCGGACAGAGTATTTCTAAGAGATTATTTTAAAACTGTTTAATCAATACTAGCTCATCACATGTAAACAGGAACAGGAAAAATGATATCGGGTTAAAAAAAATTTAAAAAAGGATTAATTTTCATATAAGACTTTATTTCAACGAATGTTTGCACTGTAAAAAAAAATATAATTAAGAAATTGATATCAAACTTTTGGTTGCCTGAAATTCAAACACTTCAATTCTGTGCTAAACTTACTTCGATTGAATTTTTTGAAATTATTTTTTGTGCCAAAAACGTGCCAAAAGCTTTAATTTGATGTTGGGCATCTTCAAATGTCGCAGTTTGATCCGAAAGCTTCTCTTATACGGACCACGTGGTAATACTTTTTCCAACACAAACACCAGAATAGAAATAGCGTATCCTATGCTTGCCATTATCCAAACTGCTCCAATATCAGCCCACGTTATGATCCCGTTCTCATCCCATAGTTCGTAGTTCACGTTGTGATGAGCTGCCCGATCATTCTCTTTCGTCCATCTATCCCACAATCCAGCTTCAATCACTTGCATCAGTTTGTAGGTAACTCTGCCGATCAGTCCAAACTGAAATTTCGCATGGTACTTTTGCCAGTTAAGTCCCCTGTTTAGTTCCAGCAAATAATATGTACGACGTGCTTTGGATCCATACATTCTATAACAAATAGCTACCTCTCGATCGATGAGAGCTTTTGCATTTTTGCATTCTTGCAAATAGGCATACTGAGAGCTACGCAGATTGTATGAAAACTCAGACCCCTTTATCCAGGCAATATTTGCTCGAGCAAGCTCATCGAACTCCTCCATCATACCTCGATAATCCGAAGAGAACCCCAGTTCGATTTCGCTATCGATGAACTCTTCGATCGATTTGACCTCTGGAACATATTTTTGAGCCGTCATGTTGATAATTATTTTGGTCAGATAGGCCTCTGACAGTAGAAAGAGAAAAACGCCACAAGCGAAGCAATAGAATCGTGTCCAGCGCGTTTGTCGATAGTCTGCCGTAGTGTCTCCAAACAAAAGTATAAGAACCAAGTTGTGCGGGAATGCCTTTGGAAAAATGACCACCAAACACATATCCAGTACGAGAACTACTATAATCGCAATCCAGGTGCTTATGTCAAATGGATGCAAAAGATGATAGAAGAAATCTCTCTCCAATTTCTTTGGGACCATCAGGCAGAACGTATGGGTGTCACGAATGAATAAATGTTCGCCATAGGCACTCGAAAGATCCCGTGTAAAAACATCAATCTCACCGTCTCTCAGCTTTTCGTTAACAAGTTCGATTCTTTTAGAAATGCTTATATGCTTAGGCAAGAAATCCAGTCGATAGCGTATTCTTAATGAATCAAATATTGCCTCCAGTGTGTTGATATCTACACCGCGAAGTTGTCCATTGCGGTCTTTATAAGTAAGCAAAGGATGTAATGACATGCACAGTTTAACTTCGTAATCCGAATAGTCTTGCAAATCGTCAAAAACGATGTCATTCGAATGGTTCCCGAAAAACAAACGCGATCGTTGCCCAGTATTTGAAATTCGATGAACTACTATTGGATGCTTATTGACTTCCAGAACCAAAACATGGGCAGGAGAAAGACGCCTTGCTGTGATCTTGAACTGACTCGAAACTTCTCCTTCGACCAATAGTAGATGATATTCATGTTGTCTGCTGCTGGTATGAAGTGCATGATCCTCCACGCTCATCAATAAATTGAGATCTGCAACGTCCGTACAGGTCACAATGTGAAACGATTTAGTTCTCACATTTGCCGGTATCACCTTTTCAGTCTTACTCAGTGGAATGTCCACTAGCCAACGACGAAGTGATTCAACAATGTTTTCAATGATCGAACTATGATTAAACTCCGCGTGCATCACAACGTCCATTGTACCTTCGGTTCTAGTTGCGATGTACTAGATGGCGTTCTTCAGCCAATCGATGGATTCGTTAGCTTGAAAATCATCCTGAACTACTAGTTCTGCCTCCACTCTGGCCAGAAACCCAGAGAGTAGCAGAACTGTTATCCAGTATCGCTCAAGCATGATTGGTTGAGTCAAAGACACGTTGCTCTAAGTTTCACCTATATTTGAATAAAGCTTTTTCCGAAAATTGACCATCATTATCAGTTATCAGTAATTGTCGGTCGTTTAGGTCAATGTCATCTGATAAATACATAAGTTGGTGGCAATCATTCGACGTTATTTTTTCCAACACTTCAACGTTAACAGTTTTTTTTACTGCGTAAATAAAAATCCTTCACAACGCTATTAAAAACAATCACTGCGACCTTTGAGCTGCCTATGGAGTCCTCCAGTTTAAATAATAGAAGGTGTTCCACAACAAACTGCATCACGCAGTTGGAAATTAACCATTGGGGTTTTTCCATTGAACATTTGGAAAGCTGTTCCAGATTTTCCCATTGGGAAACCCGTGACCAGGGTTGATAAATTTTGCCTCGTTCTTGGCGAAATACGACTGAGAGTCGCGTGTGTCCAGCGGCGAGAGGAGAAAGTCGGATGTCGATACGATGTCCACCGGTTGGAGAATCCAGAGGTGAAAAGGGCATACGTTGAACAGCTTGAATCCCGAGCCTTGGAATTGCCTACAGACGGAACAGTCGAAGAACAGTGGTATAGAATCAAGAATGCCTTTATTATGACGAACGATGGTATTCTCGGTAAATTCTGTGGAAGAAGAAGTGAATGGATGTCGGATGAAACCTGGAGAATGGTCGATGATCGGAGAAAGGCGAAAGTCGGAATTGAGCAGGCATGTACCGGGTCAGCCAAAGCAGCCGCCCGCTTACGATATGCGGAGCTGGAAAAGACAGTTAGCCGAATAGGGAGAAAGAGCCGCCGCCTAAGTGGTGTAAGGACTCATGCAAAAGAATGCCGCTAAAATACCAAGATAGATAGAACAGATCAGCTCATACGGTGTACTGAGCACTTCGAACAACTCTTTCGAGTCACGAATAGCGATGGCCAACAGAACCCGTAGCTCGAAGCGCCAACAGTAAGTCGCATTAATTGCGTCAAATCGGAAGCGCCCTCGCTGGCTGAAATAGAAGCCGCAATCAAAGCCATGAAATCCAACAAAGCACCTGGGTTCGATTGCATCCCTGCTGAAATGCTGAAAGCCGACCCTGCCTTGTCAGCACAAATGTTGCACCGTCTTTTCTCTGACATCTGGGATACTGCAACATTCCCGGCCGACTGGATGCAGGGTATCTTCGTAAAGGTCCCAAAGAAAGGAGACCTGACAGAGTGCGGTAACTGGCGAGGCATAACGTTGATCTGTACAACCCTCAAAGTACTCTGCAAAGTGACCATGAATAGGAACGAGAAGAATATTGACGCTACACTCCGACGGCAACAAGCTGGATTCTGATCCGGACGATCATATATGGACCACATCACAACGCTACGAATAATACTGGAAAAAAACCGACGAATTCCAGGATTCTTTTTTGCTGATGTTCATTGATTTCGAAAAAGCATTCGACCCACTGAACCACGAATACATTTGGGCTGCGCTAAGACGAAGAGTCAGTAAGAGGCATTTTCGTGCAAGGTCTTGCACGACGGAGTCTTATCCGATCCCATCCTGGTAACTGTGAAACAGGTATGAATGTATCTTATCACCGCTTCTTTTTCTAATCGTAATGGATGAGATTCTGATTGGATCGATTGACTTTGCACCGAACCGAGGATGGCCGTGGAATCCTTCAGCAATTGAGCGACTGAACGACCTTGACCTGGCAGACGATATTGTTTTGCTCGCCCAAACACAACCGGACATGCAGAGCAAACTCGACGACCTCACCGAAAGTTCCAAGGCAGCAGGTCTCAAAGTCAATGTCGGAAAGACCAAGTCGATGGAGATCAACACAGGAAATCCCTCCAGTTTCATGGTAGCTGGGCAACAAGTTGAGAAAGTGGAGTGCTTCCAGTATCTTGGTAGCCAGATAACGCCTGATGGTGGTACCAGGAAAGACATCGAAACCCAGATCAGAAAGGCCCGATTTGCGTTTGCGAGTCTCCGAAACATCTGGCGGTCGCGCCAGATCTCTCTACGAACTAAGATCCGAATCTTCAACTCAAACGTCAAATCCGTATTGCTGTACGGATGTGAAACTTGGTGCACATATGCGGTAACGACGTGAAAACTGCAAGTACCTATTTGTAAACCGCTGTCTGCGGAAAATCATCCGCGCTTGGTGGCCTGGCAACTGGATCTCAAATGAGGAACTACATCGCCGGTGTCATCAAAGGGCGCTAGAAATTGAGATTCGGGAACGTAAGTGGAGATGGATTGGGCACACGCTGCGAATAGATGAGAACGAGATTTGCAGAGAGGCGCTTGAATGGAATCCAGAAGGACATCGAAGAAGAGGCAGACCCAGAATCATTCAATTGTGTTGGCACGGAACAATCTTTTTTCATAATACAGGGTGTTCTCTGCTTGATCTGCTTTTTACGAACTCACCATCTTTGCAAGTTCAATCAAATTTCTCTCCCAGGAATATCAAACCATTTAATTTATTGTACGCTCAATTTCGAACTTGTTGAGTCGATTGTCGGATATTGGTATCGCGATTGTTCATGTTACGATCTCGAATGCTTAAATTCTGCTCTGTAAGACTTATGTTATGAAACGTTTACTACTATGAGTGATTCGGATGATATTTTGAACATGCTCAACATGGACCTTTTTAACTTTCATGAGAGTTTTTTTCCGTATAAGTTTAGAAAATTCAAGAGGAATTTATGATTTACCAATGATATACAACTAGCTATCATAAATAGAAACTTAGCTTACCAAAATTGGAAACACAATAGAACCACCGACAGTTTAAATACTTATTTTCTTCATTAAAATGACGTGAAATGATGAAACCAAAAATTGGGGATAAATGTTGAATCAGAAAAAATAGGTAGGAAATCAAAAACTTTGATTTTGTTCAGTAAACCACACTTTTTCCAGTTTCAAGTCGTAAATGGCAGCACTACCTTGCAGTTAAAACCAAATTTAGTCTCAATATTGATTTTCCAGGTTTATTTAGGCCCATATTCATCATTTTGAGGTATTGTTCCATCACAGTTTTGTGGTAGTTCACGCTGCAGAAAGCTTTTCCGGATTTGCAAAAGAATCACCAGCACAAAAATGTACAACCGCCAAAATTCCTGCTCATCACAAATTCCGATTTAACTGCAAATCATACCAATAATACTGCTAGCCGTCTGGTCCATCAAGCTCCATCGCAAAGTATAACTTTATTCTGATAATCGGTCCAAAAAAGTTCTCTTTTAGTGACCTTGATGCAATACAATTTTTTTAGGATTTAGTGATCTTACAATTTCCAAAGCGTTCACACGGTACGTGTATGTATTTCTTGACCAAAATCATCCAGCACTCCCTAATTGATCCCGGATATTCGAAAATGGGCTTGAATCTGGTTAAATGGTAAGATAGTGCTTCCATCTATGATTTAAAACTAGAGAATTAGTGTTTGACTATTAAAAAAATGAGTATTTTTGAATTCCAACCTGCTTTTTGGATTCAAACTCTGCCTCAAATCTTTGTTTCATCATTTTGCATCATACTGATGAATGTTAATGAAGAAATCAAGTAGTTTGATAAAGTTTTATAGCTCAAATATCAAATTCCTTAACGCTAGAGGACCATCTCTTAAACCTTATACCTTCGAAAACCTTTGGAATTCTGGAAAACTCCTTAAAATGCAATTATCTGTTCAAATAATTCGTAGAAGCATTATTATTCACTTTTACACAGTAGATTTTTGAAAACAATCTTGTTTTTGTTAAAAAAAAACTCAAGTGGTGGTATTCTTATTTCGCACCCCTTTTTGGTCCCCAACGCCAATTGCTACGTCCAAAAAAATTTAACTTGATTTATCCGTTAAGCAATTCAGAACAAACTGTGGAAAAAAGTTTTCGTAATTTTCAATCATTCATATTTTAACAAGCAAAAAACATAGTGGTGCTATTCTTATTTCGCTCACTGTATAACAAGTTAGTTTCGTGTTTTTCTTTCAGTTTATCTGCCGCAATTAATCAAATCATATCTGGTCGATCGACAACAAGCAGCTTATTATCAGAATAATCTTTCGGAATTTGAAAGTATTAAATCAGGTGTCCGATCTTCCATGCGGCCTCACTCATTGTTGTATTAGTTTGCATCTGTGGTCTTTGAATAACTTGCTTCCTATAAATGCGTCTAAAACTCAAGGCCTCCTGATTGACAAAT
Source organism: Uranotaenia lowii (assembly GCF_029784155.1). Lineage (NCBI taxonomy): Eukaryota > Metazoa > Arthropoda > Insecta > Diptera > Culicidae > Uranotaenia > Uranotaenia lowii. The sequence goes on along the minus strand of NC_073692.1, from coordinate 350,080,527 downwards.
CGAAACGTTCTTTTATTCCTCCCGATTTAATTCTTTCTGGCTTTTGTTGACAAAGTAAATAACCTTGGTTTTATTTTTGATAACAGTTTGAATTGGAGAATGCAAATTAAAAACCAGTGTTCTAAAATATATTGTACGCTTAAGCCATTAAACATAAATACTAGATTTTGGACGTTCAATCTAAGTTAAAGCTTTTTAAAACTTCCGTTTTACCCCACTTTAAATATGGTGATTTTGTTCTAAGCAATGCGCCTGCAGTTTTACTTGACAGACTGAATGTGGCTTTGAATGCCTGCGTGAGATACGCTTCTAAGGCTGTCTAGATTTTCAAGAGTAACTTATTTACAAAAACATCTTCTTGACTGCTTTTTAAAAAAATTCTATCAATTTCCTTCTTGTATGGTCATGCACAAATTAAAAATTACTGGTAAACCAATGTATTTGAAATCCCTTTCAATACCACTACGAAGCTTGCGTTCAAATTCAATATTCAAATTCCAATCTACAATTCTTTTTACTACAATAGTTCATTTGATGTTTGAGGTATCGTTAACTGGAATCAGCTTCCCAACGTGATTAAAATCAAAACTCAAACAAGAAGATTCATGGAGATTTTATTTGCAAAACTAAACGATACAAATTAAGACACATGTAGATTGACAGTAGGCACATTTTCAGAAACAGTAATAGATGATTATTCTATTACTGTTCATAGACACTAAAGCCGTTAAAACGGTAAAGTGTCTCTAATCATTATAATAATAATAATAATAATTACTCTTTCTAAAACAAATTGTCATAAAAAATGTAACAAATCCAAATATTTTCAATCTGAAGTTGCATAAATATACAAATATACAAAGTCATATAAAAATAATCAAGACTCTAAAAAGGAGTGCAAATAGATTTCACGCGTGGTACCCAAGGAATCTGATCGATGTATTCTTTTAATTAAACATATTTCAAACACCCCTTGACAGTTTTAAAGTGTAACAAATGTTAACATCACATAACTTCAAAAATAACATCAATTCATTTATTCAAAAGTTATACACAGAAGACCATGTGTTTCGAGTACAATCCTTTGAAAAAACTATTCAAGTCTTTGAAGATTACTGGTTGTCGGATAAAGCATTTATTAAAGATTATTATAAAAACTGTATAATCCAGGGTGGCCACAACCTTTAAATTTTGAAATTCCCGGTTTTTTCCCGGTTTTTCCGGTCATAAATTTAAGGTTTTCCAGGCTTTTATGGTCGAATTTGGTCGAAATATAAAAAAAAATCAACTTAATTCATTGATTTGTTTTTTAGACGAACTTGATTAGGATTTTTTATCACTTTTCCTAAAACTGATTAAAAAAATTCTACACAAAATCGATATGGGTATAGAAAAGCTGAACTTGTTTTAAGGGGGGGGTAGGGTCTAACACTTTCAAAAAATCGATTTTTTTATTTTTTTATTTTCTTGTTGTAAAACATTTCAAGAATGTTGTGTCAAATTTTCAAGTCAATTGAAGCAAAACTGTAGAAGTTATAGGCCTTTATCTCCTCTTATCTAATACTGCAAGAAAGCAAGAGCAGAAACTTCAAACGCGTTTTTCTCGAAAGCACATTTTCAAAGTTCGTGGACATCGTCATTTGAAAACTACTTATCCTATTCTTTTCAAATTTGGAACATATTTTCTTCATATAAAATACCAAACCCCAACGATTTTCTTTTTAATTTTTTCTTACTTTGGGGAGATTTTACAGGTGAAAAATGGCGGATTTTTAAGTGAAAAATCGTAGTTTTTACTTCAAACAGCCACAAAAATTTCATAAAAATATTTTTAAGTTGAATAAAAACGTTGGGGTCCAGAAAAACATCTATTAAAAAATATTTTGCTCTGATTTTTTGACATCAGATGATTCTGTGCTGAGATACAGTGTCCACCGCAAATCGTGTTTTCTAAAAGGCATCCTCGAAAGTGCTCCGTCACCGGCTCATTTTTCAATATTTTTCTACGAAAAAATTACTAAATGTTCTTTTAACAATGCTATGTATAATGCAAAAAAATTTAATACATTTGTTTGAACGATAGCTCTAGAAAAAAATCGTGAAAATGGTGTTATTTTTATACCCGTTAGCCCGTTGAGTTTTGGACCAAAACGAAGCTTTTGAGACCCCAGGGTTTGAGAAATTCAAAAATGACCCCAAATCGACTCAGTCTAATACCCATGTTAATCACCTAATAACTTTTTTGCCTAATTAGATACAAAGTCAAGATCTTCGGCAAAGTTGTTCAGCGGAAAATTTTCCATGGAGATTTTATATATTGGCATAAAAACCATAAGAAGGCTCGGCTCCACAGAAGAAACTAAAAATGATGTTGATTTTTCAGTACAATATATTCAATTTTCTCATACAAACCTAAAAGTTCAAATTTACTCATGTAAACGTTACTTAAAAATTCTGCAAAAAATCATGGATGAGTTTTGAACCAAAACGAAGCTTTTTAGACCCCAGGGTTTGAGAAATTCAAAAATTACCCCAAATCGACTCAGTCTAATGAAGATGCTGAATAAAATTTGCTCTTCGTAATGGTTGAAAAAGTTCACCGACCCATACTTTAGACTGACTCAATTTGGGGTCATTTAAGAATTTCTCAAAAGGCTGCGGTCTAAAAAGCTTCGTAAATATTAGTTAAATCTCATCCATGATTTTATGCGGAATTTTTAAGTAACGTTTACATGAATAAATTTGAACTTTTAGGTTTGTGTGGTTTTTCTGCCAATTCCAGTTGAATTGATTATTTTGCAATGCCATACCATACCGCAAAAGGCATTCTGCTATTCAATTACTAATAACTTTTTTTACAATAAGATACGAAGTTACAGGTACAATCTTCCACAAAACGGTTAGGCGGAAAATTACCTTAACAGAATTTATAAATTGTCACAAAAACCGTAAACGGGCTTGGTTCCATAGAAAAAAAATGATGTTGGTTTTTCCGAATAAAATGTTCAATTTTCCCATACAAACCTAAAAGTTTGAATTTACTCATTTAAACGTTATTTAAAAATTCTGCGAAAAATCATGGATTAGTTTTGAGCTTATACGTAGCTTTTTAGACCTCAGGGTTTGAGAAATTCAAAAATGATCTCCTACCAACCTACCTAAGGGTCCGGCACTCCAATCGACTCAATCTAATGGTACATTTGTTTCAATTTAGATTAACCCACTATTTTTTTAGCCAAAGAATTTCAATTTCGCAATGAATGTTCAAACAAATATGGAATAGTTATGCAACATTGTGGTATTTAAATTTATGAATTAAATGAAAAGTTCGAAGACCAACAAACATTAGAAAAAAATCATTGTTTAATAGCATAGTGTAGTCAAATTGTAATCCTCAATTTTGCAGTTTAAATCGATTAAAAATCGAATTGAACTGTACTATACAAAACTCTGAACACTGAATTCAGAACCCATGATTTTCAAGTTCGAGATAAAATTTTCATATATAAGGCCGGAACAAATTTGAAATCCTTCTGTTGTCACTCGGAGTTGGAACATCGCGAGGGGGGGGGGGGGACAATAAAAAATAATGTGAAAAACAAATAAATTGGAATAAATTTTACGGAAACTTGTGCTTTTTGTGCAATATCATCAATATCACTTCAAACTTTATTTATTTCCTCCTTCAGGTTTTTGGAAATTTCGAAGGGGGGGAGGGGGGTGACAAAAGAAGAAATTGATATTTGTTCCAGCCTAATATAAGAAATCATAGATCAGTTTCTTCAATCAGTGATTCAGAATAAATCTGTACCGGATATTTGGACCGAATATTATCAAAAATTTTAATTTGTCGAAAATTAAGCGTACCAAATAGTTGCGCCAAATATTCGGCCAAATATATGCACATTTTTATAGGAATTTTAAAACAAAATATGATCATTTGTCATGAGTAGTCATAAAAGTTTAAAACAAAACATTGCAGAGCATTTCTAAGTCCCCTGCTGCTTTTTTTTTTTAATTTTTAAGCTTGATTTAGTACTACAAAACGTTGCAAACTAATTTTATAATTTAAAAAAAAATCTTATTTCTTACACTTTTTATAGAATTCCATTTTTTTTTTGCATAAATTTCTAAATAAGAAGTGAATTACGTTACTTCTATCGCCAATTTTTTTTCTCAACTTATTTGCAATCAATGCAGTAGAGGGTTAGCTTCGCTATGCAGAAACATGTGGATTTTATTGCAGTGAAAATAGTTACAATAAATTGTTCATATGTTGAGTCAGTTTCTTGGGGTGAGAATTATTTATGTAAAATAACTGTTCCGATTGATGATAAAGTTATAAAATTTTGTCTTGGAAACAATTTCTGTATCAGAATAGCTAATTTCATAAGTTTTCTGCAAAATCCTGCTTAGCTAAGCTTGATAAGCTGAAACAAAGTTGAATAGTGTACATATTAGTTATCAAAATCAAAGCGACTTAGCAGTTATCATAAACTTTTCTGAAACTATGAAAGCTGAGTAATAAAATGCAGGTTACAATAAAAACATATGTTTCCAAACCCGCAAAGCAACGGAACTATAAATTATTAGTAGATTAGCAAGGCTTTCCTTTCAAAAATTTATTTTGAAGATTTTACCGACTTAAATTCGAATCATTTCTCAGATTCTGTCTAAAACCTTTAGTTCTGATGATATTGTTTTTGAATTTTAAAATTACTAAATTATGAGTTACGCAAAAGAAGTCACCTTCAATATGCAAAAGAGGGATTTCAAATTACTGTTATGCCGTCCGAGCTATTTCCATCTAAGTACAAGAACTTTTTTATTTTTCCAAAATTTCATATTCGGAGCATAACTCAAAAACCGTTCTACTGAGATTTTTTTGAATTTCATTTTCAGATTCAGCGCCCGATTTTACATTAAAAATGACCTTCAGTTTACTAAGTTCAAAAATGCTGTAAACTAGTGTAACAAATGAATCGACAACGCTTTATAAAAATAAAACCTAATTTCATTCAAAAGCTCTCATAAACTCTTTAAAGTGTAGGTAAAAAAAGGCTGTTTCAAGGGTAGTTTAAGTAAATTTTCAATGTAGATTTTTCAAATTTTCATCAATTTTTTTTGTATAAAATCAGTAAATTCGAAATTTTTTGTAAATTTTTAAAGGAATCGTAAAATTTTCAAGCTTTAAAAAGTGTAACTTGAAGTTTTCTGGATAAATTATGACCACTAATTTGTATACAAAAAAAGTGAAATTTGAATGATCAACTTTAAAAAAAAGCTTACGGATGAGTTTTTTTTTTCAAACAGAGTGTTTGATAGGTCAGAGTGTCAAGGCCATATATTTTTAATAATCTGTTTTGTGTTTAAACTCTTGAATTGAATACTATCACTGAAAAATATAATATTAACCTTTTTTTACATTTCCAAATAGTTCAGGGTAGTTTTTAAACTTCAAAAGTTATGATTTTCTTACCACATATTTTTTGAACTCTTCTTAAATTCTTACATATAAATTTAAACAATAACTCTGAATTTTGAATGTTGGGTTGAATCCCTAATCTCGGAACCCAATCTGAAATTTGGTTTCTTTTTGTAAATTTTCCCGGTTTTGAGTCTACATTCCCGGTTTTTTCCCGGTTTTCCCGGTTCGATTTTCAATTCCCGGTTTTCCCAGTTCTGTGGCCACTCTGATAATCTATACTAGCTCACACCATATCAACAAGACGGTTGATCTCGGATTAGAAAAATATACAAAAAAGAATTTATTTCCATAATGGACTTTATTTCAACGAATATTTGTACTGTGATAAAACACATACATAGGTAATTGATGTAAAACATTTGGTCGCCTGAAATTCAAACACTTTAATTCTGTGCTAAACTTACTGTGCTGTAATTTTTTTAAATTATTTTTTTTATGCCAAAAACGTCTCAAAAGATTAAATTTGATGTTGGGCATCTTCAAATGTCGCAATTTGATCTGATAACTTCTCTTCAACGGACCCCGGGGTAATACTTTTTCCATCACAAATACCAAAATAGAAATGGCATACCCTATGCCTGCCATAATCCAAACCGCTCCAATATCAGCCCACGTTATGATCCCGTTCTCATCCCATAGTTCATAGTTCACCTTGTGATGGGCTGCTCGATCATTCTCCTTTGTCCATCTATCCCACAATCCGGCTTCGTTCACTTGCATCAGTTTGTAGATAACTCTACCGATCAGTCCGAACTCAAACCTTGCATGGTACTTATGCCAGTTCAGTCCCCTGTTTAGATCCAGCAAATAATACGTTCGACGTGCTTTAGATCCATACATTCTAAAACAAATAGCTACCTCTCGATCAATTAGAGCTTTTGCATTTTTGCAGTCTTGTAAATAGGCATACTGAGAGCTACGCAGATTGTAGGTAAACTCGGACCCTTTTATCCAAACAATTTTTGCTTGAGCCAGCTCAACGAACCTTTCCATAATTTCTCGATAATCCGAGGAAAACCCCAGCTCTATTTCACTTTCGATGAACTCTTCGATCGATTTGACTTCCTGAACATATTTTTGAGCCGTCATGTTGATAATTATTTTGGTTAGATAAGCCTCTGATAGTAGAAAGAGAAAAACGCCACAAGCGAAGCAATAGAATCGTGTCCAGCGCGTTTGTCGATAGTCTGCCGTAGTGTCTCCGAACAAAAGTATAAGAACCAAGTTGTGCGGAAATGCCTTTGGAAAAATGACCACCAAACACATATCCAGTACGAGAACTACAATAATCGCAATCCAGGTGCTCACTTCAAAAGGATGCAACAGATGGTAAAAGAAATCTCTCTCCAATCTCTTCGGGACCATTAGGCAGAATGTATGGGTGTCACGGATGAACAACGGTTCGCCGTAAGAACTCGAATGATCCCGTGTAAAAATATCAATCTCACCGTCTCTCAGCTTTTCGTTAACAAGTTTGGTTCTGTTAGAAATGCTTATGTGCTTAGGCAAGAAATCCAATCGATAGCGTATTCGTAAGGAATCAAATATCGCCTCCAGTGTGTTGATATCTACACCGCGAAGTTGTCCATTTCGGCCTTTATATGTAAGCAAAGGATGTAATGTTATCCACAATTTAACTTCGTAATCCGAATAGTCTTGCAGGTCGTCGAAAACAATGTCGATCGAATGGTTTCCGAAGAACAAACGCGATTGTTGCCCGGTATTTGAAATTCGATGAATTACAATAGGATGTTTATCGACTTCCAGAACCAAAACATGGGCAGGCGAAAGACGCCTTGCTATGAACTTGAACTCACTCGAAACTTCTCCTTCGACCAATAGTAGATGATATTCGTGTTGCCTGCAGCTGGTAGTAAGTGCGACAAGGTCTCCACTCTTAATATAATTGAGATCTGCAACGTCTTTACAGGTCACAATGTGAAACGATTTAGTTTTAACATTTGCCGGCATTGTCGTTTCAGTCTTACTCAGTGGAATATCCGCTAGCCAACGACGAAGTGATTCAACAATGTTTTCGATGATCGAACTATGCTTAAACTCTGCGTGAAACGCAACGTCCATTATACCTTCGGTACTAGTTGCAGTGTACCGGATGGCGTTCTTCAGCCAATCGATGCATTCGTTAGCTTGAAAATCATCCTGGACTACTATTTCGGCCTTCACTCTGCCCAGGAAAGGAAGTAGCAGACCTGTTATCCAGTATCGCTCAAGCATGATTGATGGAGTCGAGGACACGTTGCTCTGAGTTTCACCTATATTGGAATTGAACTTTTTCTAAAAATTGACCTTCATTATCAGTCATCAGTAATTTTCGGTTGTTTAGGACTTATTTTAAATGTCATCTGATAAATACATAAATTGGTGGCAATCATTCGACGTTATTTTTTCTATCACTCCAACGTTAACAGTTCTTTTTACTGCGTAAAAAAAATTCTTCATAAAGCTATTAAAAACAATCAATGCGACACTACTACTCAATGAAGTATCGATACTTTAACCTTTGGGCTGTTTATGGAGCCCTCCACTTCACGTGTTTCCCACGACAAACTACGCAGTTGAAAATTAACCATTGGAGGTTTTCCGTGGAAAATGTGGGTAGAAGCTGTCCCAGATTTGCCCTTCGGGGGACTCGAGACAATTCTTCTCGGGAAGCCCTGAATATTTTCAGAAACGAAATTCATGAGTTATGCCCTCGCAGTTTCCAAACTGCATATTTTGCAACTGCAGACACATTGAACTGAACGAGAGCCTTTTCTTCAAAATAGATTAGGTATATAGGATTAAAGTATTTAAAGGCCGAATGCAGAGAACTTTTAAAAAAATTCCAAGCATAAGTGGAAGTTATCAATGAAATAAACCACTTTTCATTACAAAAAGTTAGGATGTGCATTTTTCGTTATGAAGATACACTAGAAAAAGAGCAAACGTTCAAAAATTACAAAAAAAAAATATTAATTGTTTTTTCATTTATAAATTGCAGAAAAACTGCAAATATATCAATGAAATTTGATAAAACAAACAGTTATATAAGGATAAGTTCAAAAAAAAAAACATTGTATTTTCACTTGCCTCAATAAAGGGGACAAATGTTAACTTAGAATATCTTTTTGTCAACATTTTTACATATTTTACTTTTATCGAAAATCGATTTGTTTCAAAGATTTAGGGGGAAACCCGTCTATGGACGGACACCACCTTTGGCCGGACAACATTGATTTTTCTAAAACGCAATATTCCAATAATGTTTTAACACCATGGAAATGCAGTAAATAGCAGCCTGATATGGTGTTTGAAACATGGTCTAAGAAGGTAAACCAATGATAGGCATTTAAAGCTTTCGCCTAGTAGTTCGGAATGGAACGCCTAAACTTTGCATTTACGGCTTGTCAAATGTGAGTTGCACATCAACGTCATCGTTTGTTGGTTATCTTTCGACTACAGTAGATGTGACCGGATAAGAAAATATTCGAAATTAAACATGATTTCAACTTGAAACTTTCATTTTTTTTAAATCTCTATAGTACCCTGAAATGGTAAGCAGAAGATAAGGATTCAAAAACGCAAATATTCTGGTCCTCTGAAAATCTTCAAATTTTGCTGTCCAGTCATAGAAAATTTTTCTCCTGTTTTTTCGCAACAAATGTTTCATTCTGGTTTGTCAAAAAACCTTTATGAAAGGTTTCATATAATGTTCAGTATTGAAAAACACGTAATTTGCAAGTGCAAGTAATTTGAGTAATTTTGCTACGTTTTTGTGCCGTTTGTGATAACTTTGGTGAAATAAAGGGTGATACGGTGAAAATTTCGTCAATATCAACTTGACGTATTTGTTTCAATTTTGCATTTAAAAAACCTGAACATCCCTCATATTGAAGGTGTGTGTGTCTAAAATGTTGCTCCTATTTTGTTTTGGAATTCACTCTTCAGTTGTCAAAATGCCGTCCAAGAAAGAAGAGCAGCGCATCAAAATTTTGCTCGCGCATCGCGAAAATCCGAGCTACTCGCACGCAACTGGCAAAATCAACCGTTACAGATGTAATTAAAGGGTTTGGGGAACGTTTGTCGACAGCCAGGAAGTCTGGATCGGGGGGGGGGGGGGATCGAAAACCGGAAGCCGCTGAGACGACAAAGAGAGTTTCAAGCGAAACTCTATCCTCTCTCTCCGAGATGCCGTAAATAAGCTGGGTTTATCGTCTACAACCGTGCATCGAGCCAAAAAACGAGCCGGACTATCGACTTACAAGAAGGTAGTGACTCCAAATCGCGATGATAAACAAAATACGACGGCCAAAGCGCGATCCCGGAGGCTGGATACGAAGCTGACGAAGTTTGACTGCGTGGTAATGGACGACGAAACCTACGTCAAAGCCAACTACAAGCAGCTTCCGGGACAGGAGTTTTATACGGCAAAAGGAAGGGGAAAGGTAGCAGATATTTTCACGCACATGAAACTGTCAAAGTTCGCGAAGAAATATTTGGTTTGCAAGCCATTTGTACCTGTGGCTTGAAAAGCAGCATTTTCCATGCTTCCGGGACTGTCAACCAGGAAATTTACGTGAAAGAGTGTTGGATTAAACGTTTGCTGCCTTTCCTGAAGAAACACGGTTGTTCCGTACTGTTTTGGCCGGATTTGGCATCTTGCCATTACGGTAAAAAGGCCATGGAGTGGAACGCCGCCAACAACGTGCAGGTGGTTCCCAAGGACAAGAACCCTCTCAACACGCCAGAGCTCCGCCTAATTGAGAAATACTGGGCTATTGTCAAGCGGAACCTAAAGAAGACCAAAAAAAAACGGCTAAGGACGAGCAGCAGTTCAAGGCAAACTGGCTTTGTGCGGCGAAGAAGGTGGACAAGGTGGCTGTACAAAATCTGATGGCAGGGGTTAAACGTAAGGCCCGGCAATTCGAATTTGGAAAGGCGCAAGCCTAACTGAATATTTTTCCTGAATTTTATACTAATCAAATTTGAAAAAGAAATTTAATTTGATTTTTTCAATAAACGATTTCACCGATTTACACGCGTTTTCCCTTGTCCAAAATTTGACCGTATCACCCTTTATCGCCAAAGATGGTTCTTAACACTCGTCGCTCGAATACCCCGAGTGTACGCAGGTCCTCCTCGAGCAATATCCATGTCTCGTGCCCGTAGTGAACAACCGGTCTAATGAGCGTCATATACAGGGTACACTTCGTGTGAGGGCTAAGTCTTCTCGACCGCAGATGCTTGTGGAGTCCATTGTAGGCATGACTTCCGCTGATCATTCGCCCTCGGATCTCACGACTTTCTGTCATTGTCTGCGGTCACTAATGAGCCGAACGAGATAGACAAAGTCTTTGTCTATCTCCAGCTCCTCGCCGTCGATCGTGATCTTTTCAACACATACTTCGTCTTGGACGTATTAATCATTAACCCAATCTTTCCTGCTTCGCGTTTAAGTTTGAGGTAGATTTCTTCCACCGCCGCAGATGATTTGCCGACTATGTCAATGACGTCTGCAAAGCAGGTAAGCTGACTGGATCTGTTCAAAATTTGTGCCCGGATTTCGTCCACCGATCGAAGAATAATACCAAATCATTATACAGAAGGTATGATTTAATACTAGATCATCGTATGTAGAAAAGTCAGTTGATATCGGGTTAAAAAAATCAAAAAAGTATTAATTTTCATAGTAGACTTTATTTAAACGAATATTTGTGGAGAAAAAAATTCTTTTTTATTCATATTGGTTGCTCAATCCCTCAAAAAAAAATTTAATCTATATTTTTTGCCAAAAACGTTTCAAAAGATTTAATTTTAAGTTGAACATTTTCATATTTTGCAATTTTATTCGATAACTTCTCTTCAACGGACCCCGTGGTATTGTTTTTTCCATCACAAATACCAGAATAGAAATGGCATACCCTATGCCTGCCATTATCCAAACCGCTCCAATATCAGCCCACGTTATGATTCCGTTCTCATCCCAAAGTTCGTAGTTCACCTTGTGATGGGCTGCCCGGTCATTCTCCTTCGTCCATCTATCCCACAATCCGGCTTCATTCACTTGCATCATTTTGTAGAAAACTCTGCCGTTCAGTCCGAAACCATACCTCGCATTATACGCTTGCCATTGCAGTCCCCTGTTCAGTTCTAGCAAATAATACGTACGACGTGCTTTAGATCCATACATTCTAAAACAGATAGCTACCTCTCGATCGATAATAGCTTTTGCATTTTTACAGTCCTGTAAATAGGCATACTGAGAGCTACGCAGATTGTAGAAAAACTCAGATCCCTTAATCCAGACAATATTTGATCGGGCAAGCTCATCGAACCCCTCCATTATATCTCGATAATCCGTGGAGAATCCCAGCTCTATTTTGTTATCGATGAACTCTTGGATCGATTTTACTTCTGCAACATATTTTTGAGCCGTCATGTTGAAAATTATTTTGGTCAGATAGGCCTCTGACAGTAGGAAGAGGAAAACGCCACAAGCGAAGCAATAGAATCGTGTCCAGCGCGTTTGTCGATAGTCTGCCGTAGTGTCTCCGAACAAAAGTATAAGGACCAAGTTGTGCGCACACTTAAAAATATCAATGGAATTTTACATGCAAGAGCATGGGTAGAAGGGAATCGGGTATTTACATGTATGAATACTGGTCTTGGCATGTAAATATCCGGCCCCATTCTTGTTGATTGTTTACTGTAGATTTACATTTTCAGCCTCGTTTCATAATACATTCATGCAAGAAATGTTCAAAAATCAATATAAAAACACAAATATAATTAGACAAAGATCTTTTATTGAATTCAATTATCTAACTACACTTCATCTGAGGACCTGTTTAATAATATGGGATAACTAACACATAATTTCACACACGTTATTCGCACAATCACAATCACCTTTCCCGACTGTAGAATCGTCTGTTGCCAGCTGAGAATTTGCCGCCGCACAATTGAAGTAACACTATTCGTCGCTTGTGAGTATAAATTTTCAGCTTCCAATTTGAAGTGAATTTGATTTGTCCCAGGATGCTGCAGGATGACACCCAATCACAGCTGTTGAATTCCTGTAAAATAGAAATGAACAAATCATTCAATCAATCATCACCACTGTTATTCAAAACTATTGGTTAACTCCAGAGTAGTTGAACACTTAAATTTTAACTTACCTTAATGTAGACTTCTGAGCGCAGCAATTAAATTCAAAACGAAGCTGAACAGCAGCAGAAAAACGACCATGTAAAATAAAAACAGACTTCGCATGCCAACACTGCGTTTCAGCATGCACTTTCATGTAATTTTTCGTTCTATGCGAAGATGCTATACTCTTTTTCAAATTTTTCAGCGCGATGATGCACAAATGTAAAATCACTTGTAATGTAGGATTACATTTTTTTATCTGTGCGGGAATGCCCTTGGAAAAATGACCATCAAACAGATATCCAGAACGAGAACTACAATAATCGCAATCCAGATGCTCACTTCAAATGGATGCAACATATGATAGAAGAAATCTCTCTCCAATCTCTTTGGGACCATCAGGCAAAACGTATAGGTGTCACGGATGAACAAATGGTCGCCGTAAGGAATCGAGGGATCCCGTGCAACAATATCAATCTCACCGTCTCTCAGCATTTTTTCAATAAGTTTGACTCTGTTAGAAATGCTTATATACTTAGGCAAGAAATCCAATCGATAGTTTATTCGTAATGAATTAAATATTGCCTCCAGTGAGTTGATATCTACACCGCGAAGTTGTCCGTTTCGGCCTTTATATGTAAGCAGAGGATGCACTTCAACCCACAGTTTAACTTCGTAATCCAAATAGTCTTGCAGGTTGTCGAAAACAATGTCGTTTGAATGGTTTCCGAAGATCAAACGCGATTGTTGTCCGGTATTTGAAATTCGATGAATTACACAGATAAAAAAATGTAATCCTACATTACAAGTGATTTTACATTTGTGCATCATCGCGCTGAAAAATTTGAAAAAGAGTATAGCATCTTCGCATAGAACGAAAAATTACATGAAAGTGCATGCTGAAACGCAGTGTTGGCATGCGAAGTCTGTTTTTATTTTACATGGTCGTTTTTCTGCTGCTGTTCAGCTTCGTTTTGAATTTAATTGCTGCGCTCAGAAGTCTACATTAAGGTAAGTTAAAATTTAAGTGTTCAACTACTCTGGAGTTAACCAATAGTTTTGAATAACAGTGGTGATGATTGATTGAATGATTTGTTCATTTCTATTTTACAGGAATTCAACAGCTGTGATTGGGTGTCATCCTGCAGCATCCTGGGACAAATCAAATTCACTTCAAATTGGAAGCTGAAAATTTATACTCACAAGCGACGAATAGTGTTACTTCAATTGTGCGGCGGCAAATTCTCAGCTGGCAACAGACGATTCTACAGTCGGGAAAGGTGATTGTGATTGTGCGAATAACGTGTGTGAAATTATGTGTTAGTTATCCCATATTATTAAACAGGTCCTCAGATGAAGTGTAGTTAGATAATTGAATTCAATAAAAGATCTTTGTCTAATTATATTTGTGTTTTTATATTGATTTTTGAACATTTCTTGCATGAATGTATTATGAAACGAGGCTGAAAATGTAAATCTACAGTAAACAATCAACAAGAATGGGGCCGGATATTTACATGCCAAGACCAGTATTCATACATGTAAATACCCGATTCCCTTCTACCCATGCTCTTGCATGTAAAATTCCATTGATATTTTTAAGTGTGTACAATTGGATGTTTATTGACTTCCAAAACCAAAACATGGGCAGGAGAAAGACGCCTTGCTATGAACTTGAACTGACTCGAAACTTCTCCTTCGACCAATAGTAAATGATATTCATGCTGTCTGCTGCTGGAAAGAAGTCCAGGCCCCTTTTTGCCCATCATAAAATTGAGCTCTGCAACATCTTTACAGGTCACAATGTGAATCGATTTAGTTTTACCATGTAGCGGTTTCATCGTTTCAGCCTTACTCAGTGGAACGTCCGCTAGCCAACGACGCAGTGATTCAACAATGTTTTCAATGATCGAACTATGCTTAAACTGCGCGTGCATTACAACATCAACTGTACCCACGATACTAGTTGCAATGTACTGAATTGCGTTCTTCAGCCAATCGATGGATTCGTTTGCATGAAAATCATCCTGGACTTCTATTTTGGCCTCCACTCTGCCCAGGAAAAGAAGTAGCAGAACTGTTATCCAGTATCGTTCAAACATGATTGATTGAGTCGAGGACACGTTGCTCCGAGTTTCACCTATATTTGAATAAAGCTTTTTCAGAAAATTGACTATCATGATCAGCTATTGTCGATAATTTAGGACTTCTGATCTGATCTGATGTCATCTGATAAATACATAAATTGTTGGCAATCATTCGACGTATTTTTTTCTAACACTTAAACGTTACACTTCAATGCCGCACTACTACACAATAAAATATCGATACTTTAACCTTTGGGCAACCTTTGGAGTCCTCTACATTAAATAATAAATGAAAATCAACCATTGGGGTTTTTCCGTTGAACATTTGGGTAGAAGCTGTTCCAGATTTTCCTATCGGGAAACTCGTGACAATTCTTCTCGAGAAGCCCCGAATACATTCAGAAGCGGAATCCATGCCCTAGCAACCATAACATTCAACTGCTTTATAGTTTTATATTTAAACAGCACATTTAGAATCAAAAGAATTCCCATAGAAGAAGAAGAAGAAGTTTATGTTTACAAGTCGTTTTATAGTTTTTAATTTTCTGTTTTTAAATGTTTGTTTATGTTTAAAATTAAGAAAATTGATTCTATTGCATTTTTAAAACTAAGTCTTCTACGAAAAACTTGAAGTGATTCGAAAAAACTAACGTTTGTTCGCAAAAAATAAATAAATAAAAACTGTGTTTTGCCGTAATAAACGCAAGCCCATCTGAGCTAAAAAGGTTGACTGTTGCAATTCTTGTGCTAACCCCGTTCCCCGAGATGGAGCCATCACCTGTAAAGGATTTTGTAAGTCATCGTTCCATCTGAAATGCGTGAAAGTTTCCCCCGAATTGCATGATGCTATCGAGCAAAACACACATATTCGCTGGATGTGTCTTGCTTGTAACAAAATAATGCAAAACGCACAGCAGCGTTAGCATCAACCAATGCTGCGCTGCTTCAATGGGAGCACAACACAATCGGGTCCTGGAAGCAGGCTTGGCGAAAGTCATCGTCATGAGGCGTGAAGCTGTGACTGTGAAGCCTCTTGGTCCGTCAAACTCAATTGACTGTTCCCTAACGACCAGTCACTTCGTTTGCCAGTCATTCATTCCCCAGTCATTTGAAGCTAAAAGAATGAGCTAGTCAAGCAATCGCATTCAAACGACTGATGACGAAAAAGAAACGCATTTATTATTATTGTTGCTGCTGCCAGCAAGCCGAAGACGACCGAAGACGAAAAAGAAAAGAATTTATTATTATATGAAATGTATTTGCGGCTTTATCGGTGAGGGTTAAAGAGTTGAAAATGAAAGACGGATAGAAGATCAGAAGAAAATTCTAAGGTGGTGAAAAGAGCGTAGAGCATTTGAAATAGAAGCTCTTCCACATGCTAAATTCTTTGTCCCGCATCAATTAACTGTATTGAAGAAGTAGTACCCAATAGAGAAGGCACTACATTTTTCGATACAGTTAATTATGGATGGTTCGACCGCCATGTGAGTGTGCACATGTGCCGAACGGACAAAAAATTTAGCATGTGGTTGCTCTGTTAAGTCTTCTATTGTGCGATATCGTTCCATCGATGGCTAGGTAGAAATTTTTTGTCCGTTCGGCACATGTGCACACTCACATGGCGGTCGAACCATCCATAATTAACTGTATCGAAAAATGTAGTGCCTTCTCTATTGGGTACTACTTCTTCAATACAGTTAATTGATGCGGGACAAAGAATTTAGCATGTGGTCAAGCTTCTATTTCAAATGCTCTTCGCTCTTTTCACCACCTTAGAATTTTCTTCTGATCTTCTATCCGTCTTTCATTTTCAACTCTTTAACCCTCACCGATAAAGCCGCAAATACATTTCATAAAACAAATTCACGGTGATTTCTCCTCTCAAAATTTATTATTATTGTTGCTTCTGCCAGCAAGCCCGTTTTCGGTTTTTTATTGCTTTTGTTGCTCTCTGCCAGCAAGTCGTTCAATTAGTTGTACCTGCCGTCAGCAGCCGATCGAAGTGTGAAGAGATTTGCCAGTCACTCTCAGGAGAAATTTTGACCTTGTGTAGGAGCTTCGCCAGTCGATGATGGAGAAATGTTGATTGTTGTCGTGCTTTATCCGTCATGCGAGTAGTGAGGCTCCGTCAATTGAGAATAGTGCCAGTCGTTTGATGAAACAAAACTAGTCGGGTCAAGCGTGACGGGCGAAATTTACCATCACTGCCTGGAAGAGCTGAGAAACGAAATAAAAATAAATAGTGAGAAAATAAATGCGATTCTACATATTAACAATCCCCGTACGCCAAAGCGCCCAGGAAGCTTCACAATGCCGCCTCCCAGCGCTAAACGTAACCGAACGAATCTTAACTCAAACCCTTTTCAACTAACTCCAAGAGCACAAACAGAGGGTAGTAAAGTTGACTCGGTTGGTTTGATTAGGATTGTTAAAAACAATCCAAAATTCTGGCTGCATCTTTCCAAGTTCGATCCTCAAACAACGGTAGACGAAATCGTCAGGTTGGTCAAAACGAATTTGGGTGTAGATTCCGAAATAGAAGCAGTTTGTAAAACTTGGGAACGCGAGATCCAGCGTATTCCTGGTCAACAGCGGCGTACCTCAAGGGAGTCACTTGGGACCCCTACTTTTTATAACTGTAATGAACGAGTTCCCCGAAGTGCTGCGTGACGTGTTTGTGCTGATCTACGCGGATGATTTGAAAATGTTCCTTCCTGTTCGGTATCCCAAGGATTGTATGGTTCTATAGAATGCGCTTAACAAATTTTCTGAGTGTTGCAGCCATTTTGGTTTGAAAATCAATGCCTCGAAATGCAGCGTGATCACCTTTTCAAGGAAGATGAGCAACATAGTGCACGATTATTGTCTTGATAACAACTGTTCCGTAACAAGAAAATTCTCAGAGAAAGATCTAGGCGTAGAGTTGGATGCAAAACTTAGTTTTTCGAAACATATCGAACAAGTCGTTGCCAAAGCCAATTCCATGTACGGTATGGTTAGCAGGATTTGTCACGAGTTGGACAATCCTTATACTATCGTCTCGATTTATGTTGGACTTATCCGAACCACTATCGAATATGCCAGTATTGTGTGGCAGCCATAATACAATGTTCATAAGAATAGAATCGAAAGAGTTCAAAAACGATTTCTAAGGTACGCCTTGAATAACCTTGGCTGGCAAGAAGATATGCCAGGATATCGAGCTTTGTGTATGCTGGTTGGCTTGGAATCACTAGAAAATCGCAGAAAATCAATCGACATGTTGTTTTTAAAGGATTTGACCTGTGGAAAATATAAATAAATAAATAAAAGGTGTCCCAAATCAATTTGTATCACGTTGAAAATGCTGTATAAAATCATCCATTAGACGTTTCAAACCACCGCACAGTGGTTAAAAATGCGAAAAACTTTTTGCTTATAACATTTTTAGGTCACATTCTAGCTTATTGATGTCTTCGGAGAAGTTTGTCAGTAAAATCAGCTCTATAATAAAATACTATAATTTTTCTGATTTATCCCCTTACAAGTGAGTTAAAATTTCTATCAAATCAAATTTACTACAACTATGTCTCAAATGTCAAGTTTCTAAAATAATTATTCTCCGAGCTATCGGCTGAAAAAGAAACTTAACCTCTAAAAATCAGTTTAGTAATAATTACTTTTTTTCAGTTAATTTTAAGTTTAATAGTATGTTCCACAAAGTTGTTTGTCTTACCAAAATACACCACTTTGTTCAACATTTCAAGTTTGTA
This sequence comes from Uranotaenia lowii, assembly GCF_029784155.1. Classification (NCBI taxonomy): domain Eukaryota; kingdom Metazoa; phylum Arthropoda; class Insecta; order Diptera; family Culicidae; genus Uranotaenia; species Uranotaenia lowii. Next base: position 350,062,051 of record NC_073692.1, on the reverse strand, counting down.
AAATGTGATACTGCAGAGCTATGTTAAAAAGATTACCATAAATAGTGCCTTTTCACGCCCTATTTTACAAACAACGAAGTTATAAGCATCTCCAGCTTGTAGAGGACATCTATTTCAATTGAACACACAATAGCCTGATGCTAATAATACAAATGCGCTTCCAAACCTTTGCTTCTGACATCGCGCTAAGTATCATAGAAATCTTTGTTTTTAATGCAAATATGGAAAATTAAATTGATGTATCTCGCTTGGATACAAGTGGATACAGACGGTTGTATCTGTATCTTGTAGACGAAATCCTTGACTTCATTTCGCATCTAAGGTGGGCTACCCGATGTTGCCCGGTGTTTGTAAAATAGGGCGTGAAAAGGAACTATTTTCGGTAGTCTTTTTAACATAGCTCTGCAGTATCACATTTTACAAACTTGAAATGTTCAACAAGGAGGTGTATTTTAGTAAGACAAACAACTTTGTGGAACATATTATTAAACTTAAAATTAATTTAAAAAAGTTATTATTACTAAACTGATTTTTAGAGGTTAAGTTTCTTATTTAGCCGATAGCTCGGAGAATAATTATTTTAGAAACTTGACATTTGAGACACAGTTGTAGAAAATTTGATTTTAAACAAGTTTGTCGAAGACACCAAAGAGCTAAAATATATAACAGAGAAATTAGAAATTTTATCTCACTTGTAAGGGAATGAATCAGAAAAATAATAGTATTTTATTATAGAACTGATTTTACTGACAAACTTCTCCGAAGACATCAATAAGCTAAAATGTGAACTAAAAAGCTATGAGCAGCGATCACGTTTTTCGCATTTTGGACGACTGTGGACCGCACTATGGGGTTCGAGGCGGCAAAAAGTCTAAAAATAAACTTAATCGTAATGCTTATTATACAGGGTTGCTAGCGATTTTTCGTTTTGAATTTCCAAAGTTTTTCCCGGTTTTTCCCAGGTTTTTTCCCGGTTATAACTGATGGTTTTCCCGATATTTATTATACACTTTCTGGAAAAAAAAAATCATGACGAATATAAAAAAATCAATATGAGGTCCTTGGAGCCAAAGGGGTATAAATGCATAATAGGTTATTTCAAGAAAACACGGCTTTAAATTGTTGTGTTTGGCCATTTTCCCTTATTTTTCGAAAATTTAGATTTTTCTTTCGAACGTTATGTAAAAAAATTTCTAAAAATCTGAAAAAAAAATCATAGAATAAAGTTTATAATACCTATAAGATTCATACCCCTTTGGCTCAGAGACTCATATAAAGAATTAAAATTTCTAATAATTCTATCCCAAAACTTGTTAACCTGTTAGCGTTTATGAGATCAAATTGACAAGTTTTCATGATTTTTTGAATACAAATCTAACGAACTGGACATCTATTCGTAGTGTTGCTGCACAATTTCAACAATTTTGCAAAAATAAGTCCGGTTTAATTGATCTTGATACTATAATGTAGTACTTTTCATCAATTATAAATTTTCTAGAATTTCTATAGAGTTCGAGAAAAAAAGTATAATTTGTAAAAAAAAATATGTGAACAATACATCGAAACATACCATAAAATCAACTTGTCTAGCAAAACTTAAAATCATCAGACTGCAGGAAAATATTTAGTTATTTTCTAAATGCAGTTATATTTTTTGTGCATATCAATAGACATGTTTAAAAAAAATGTTTTGTGAAAATATAGAAATCGTGTATAAGACAGGGCTGAGCTTCAATTGTTTGAGTATAAGACATTTTTTTGTCAGGGTTAAGACTTTAGATTTCGGAAACTTTAAGCAACAGCTTAACGTAGAATGAATTAAAAACTTAACACTTGCGATTTAATGCTTCGTTGCTCAGGCCAATCCAAACGAAATACACAACAACCACAACATTGGAAAACCAATATCTTTTTCTGGAGAAAAAGAGGTGTAACTCTACTTAAAAACGTCTCACGCTGCCAAATTATTAGCTTTTTGCATAAAATAATTTTATGAAATATGTTTATCGAACACTGAATAATTTGACGTCGAAACTAAAACTGGTGCAGCCGAACCTAGATGTGCAAGAAACCTCTATAGTGAGAGAAAACATCAAATCTCAAGCTTTGCAAAACACAAAACCTCTTCAAGTGAGTGTGTAATACCTCTATAAGCTAGAGTCGTTTTCCTGACTAGACCAAGGAAATTAGAGAAAATAACACTTTTGTACCATATTGAAACTTACTCAGAAAACTTCGAGCTGATGCATCAACTGGTGTCAGGTGGATTTTTATCAAATACATATTAAATAGTTGCATTTCTAGATCACTTTAATGCATTTGTTTGTTGCTGACCCTCTACAAAAGAGAACCTGATTACTTTAGAAACCTCTTTTAGCAAGAAAACAAAGTTCAGTCTTTTGAACTCTTACTTAACCAGGTTCGACTGTAGTTAGTTTTGTGTTTAGTTTTGTCGATCATAATTTCATTATTTATATCATTTGAGTTATACTTGTACCTAAGTGTAACATACATGAGGAAAGCAAAAGAATGAGATAACTCTCCGCGATTAGTTAAAAAAGCGATTCAAACTTCGTTTATTTACTTATTAAAGAAAATAGGCGTTTATGTGATAAATCTTTATATAAACTCTCAAAAATTCTCTCAAATCTTAAAATAATTTTAAAAATATTTTTGAAATTACGTGAAAAAAATTAGAACATGTCAATTTTCCCGGTGAGGTGCCGAAATTCCCGGTTTTTCCAGGTTTTCCGGTGACGTGATGAAATTCCAAAGCTTTTCCCGGTTTTCCCGGTTTTCCCGGTTCGCTAGCAACCCTGTATCTATATATTTAACTAAAATATTCTCAAAATTTCAGCCAATTATCTGTGATAGTTTCCGCTTCACAGACATCAGACTTTGGAAAAATGCAATTTTTGCTTATACGATAATTTTTTTTAAATTCCATTTTTTTCAATGAATTTTTTTTATAAAAAAGATTCTAGTATACCTTTTGAAAGCTTATTTTAAAAACTTTCATTCCTGTTCGTGCAAATTTCTACACGATAAACAGAGATGTGCAAAAAATGGGTAAATTCATATTTTCTTCAAATTATCCAAAAGTTTTTGCCACATAATAAAAAAAGCCCCGCATTGCCCCGCACTTTCTTCACTTCTATGACTTGGTCCAGGGTCCTAAGAATCCAATAAAAGAGAATCCAGGCACCCCAATTCACCCTTTTCAGAGTAACAGCAAAAATACGGCACAAAGATCTGGTGAATGGGTACTTTTTACCCATTTTCCATAAGAATTTAATTTTTTAATGCTTTTTCTACTGAATCAAAGCAATCGAGATTCCCTTGAATTCAATAGTTTGAATTAGAGCAAATCTTTCGATTGCTTTGATTTTTTGAGTTTTTTTTTCCATGGAAATAGCAGATGAGCACGTGGAGGGTGAATAAGCTTCTAGTTGATCCTAGATGGCAGTCCACATTGAAAATACATTTAATTAATTTATGTTCACGACCCAGTTTCCTGCATTTCAATATTTTTATTAAAGCTAAAAATCCCATTTTGAAAAAACTTTGAGTGAGAAATTTTGCCTTGATTTGATACATAATCACGAAAATGTCATACAAAACTTAAATAGTTTGTATGGATGATTCCTACCAGCCCCTAAAACTCCAGTGTGAATAATTTAATCGAATCCTAAGCATTATGCATAAGATTAAGATGAAATTGAAACGTCAATATCACAAAAACGTAAACATTTAATATAGACGACCCCTTTTGCCGGTCCCTGACTCTCAATTTGATATCAAAAATCAATGGCATGTCCTCCAAAACACCCATGTGCAAATCTCAAATCAGTTTAAAATAACGTCAATATCGCAAAAAGAAAATATGGACGACCCCTTTTGCCGGTCCCCGATTCTAAATTTGATACCAAAAATCAATGGCTCGTCCATCAAAACACTCATGTGCAAATTTTCATCTCAATTCAAAGCCTAATAACGTCAATATCGCTAAAACAGTCAACAGTTAATATGGCAGCCCCTTTTGCCGACCCCTTAGCTAAGATTCGATATCAAAAAATAATTGCCCATCCCTAAAAACACCCATGTGAAAAATTTTGCGAGTTTATCTTATTTGATATTCATAAAAAAGTAGAGAAAAAGCCATAAAATACTTTTTGCCGCCTCATTGTATGGGGCTGCCCCATAGTGGACCGGCCAGGATTCAAGCAAGAATAAATTCTTTTTTGAAATTTCACATCTGTACCACAAAATTTGGTGAGAAGTTTATCAAAATCGATCAACATGATGAAAAATTAAAACAGTTTGAACATGTCGTTGGTTTTGCGGTAGAAAGCATCTAAAACATGGGTGGCCAAACAATGGCCCGCCACCAACTTTTTGTGGCCCGCGAAGCTTTTTTTGGAAAAGCCGTGGTCTAAGAATTTAACGTTTTTCTTGGATAAATATATTCGAATCTAAACCTACTAAATTGAACACAGAGATCTGAAAATCTTTTTGAAGTGATATAAGCCAAAGGAGTTAAAGTGTATAAAAACTAATTTCGAGAAAACATGCTTTTAAATTGTTATTTTTAGCCATTTTCCATACATTTTTCGAATATTTGTTAATTTCTTTCGAACGTAAAAGTATGAGGATATATGTAATTATAAAAATCTAAAAAGTTAACTAAATATAATTTGAATTATCGAGAATCGTTGGCATTATGAATTTTGCACTTATACCCCTTTGGCTCTGAGGGTCTTAAATGCCTAATTTTACCAAAAAGTATACCGTCACTGAATAAAAAAAGCAAACAATTTTCAAATTATCGAAATTGTACGGTATTTGACACATTATCTGTGAATTTTATTACACATTTTCCAATGTTTTCCGATTGGGATTTGTTGACTACGTTGGTATAAAGAGCATTCAAGCGGACTCTAGTTTTTATATTGAGGAGTTTCGAAAGCTTCAGAGAGGTAGTAAGATCGTACCAAAATCATTTAAAAATCGAAAAAAAAATCACCGAATCATATCAACATTATTTATAACTAAAGTAACTTTTGCAAATATTGTAAAATATCGAAAGCTTGCTGTGAAAATTTTTCCAATTTGTTATTATTTGCTAAGCTTTATGAAAATTTAACCAACTCCAAATATATTTTAATTGGTATCTTACTTTGTATTGATGTACAAATACATCAATACTGAAAAACTAATCAGAATTTACAGTTGAGTAGTATAATTCAACTAGATCCGGTTTGGTACTGACAAATCTCGCAGAAGAACGATTTTCTACCAAATTTTTCACCTTCAAAAAGTTCTATGATTATCAAAGAACCAAATTCGTATTCGTCCTGTTTTAAGAAAGCTTTCCCAATACACTTGTCAAAGCGAGATACTGGAAAATTTTAAAAGAGTTGAATTGAGTTGAGGTTGAGGTCCGTACTTTGAAAAATCAATATTATTTATGATTTAACTAGAATTCGTTGAAAATTCTAGTCTAGTATTCTTTTAAATGTCAAAAACATGGGAACATTACTTTATTTCAACAATTCCATTCCGCGGTTTTTAAAATTTGCCTATCAATTTTTTCTAAGAAGAACGGTGAACTTGAAATCTTGGTTTTTTTTTAATATTTGAAGACCATAAAATTAACTTAATGTCACTTTATTTTTGGGATGAATAAACCAAGGAGGTTTTAATTGCCTTGAAAAAATTTACCTGAACATAAGTTGGGAGGGATAATTTATTTCGTATTGCGTAATATTTTTCAAATGAAGCAAAATGTCTAAAAATATGCAATTAACAAAAACGATTTATTAAGATGAATCTATATTAAGGTTGCCAGATTTTTTTTTAAGTACGTATCCAGGCCGGATAAATCCGGACTATTTTATTTTAAAACCTGGCATAGTCCAGGCATCTGATTTCAAAATTGTCTACCAAAAATCCGGGCAAATTTGGTCAATATATAGGAACTACTCAAGAAAAATACCTTTCATGGTTTGTTTAATAAAACTTGCTCAAAAAAATCTCGTTTTGGAGGCAATCATAAAAAAAAATTACAATTCAATTTTTTTTGTTCAATTCGGAAAAAGGAGAGAAAATCCGGGCATTTTTCACTGAAATTCAGGCAATCGACCGAACCGGACTTCGCCCAAATTTTTTATTAAATATCCGGGAAAACCCGGATAAAATCGAGTAATCTGGCAAGCTTTATCTAAGCTTGATGTGACCAAAGCAAAAGTTTTTTTTTATAGTGTTTAAAAAAACTGTTATTATTTGTTTTATTTCGAATATTCCAGAACAATTGTTTTGGCCCGCGCGCCAGTCTCTTTTCTGAAATTTGGCCCGCTTGTTGAAAATGTTGGCCACCCATGATCTCAAACAATAAATAGGGGGAAATATAAAGAAGAAGTATAAAGTAGAAAAGGATTGGCAGTTGATCACCTGTCTCTTCCCAATTGACTTCGACCGATTTCTACCAGGACGAAACAAATCCTGCTGCCAAGCTGAATCGGTTTCGATAAGTTTCAACTTGCTCCATTTAACAACGACCTGACTAGTTCCGACCAAAACATTGATTCGTTGAACATCTACCAGTTGACAGAAACCAGTTGAAACCGATTTTTACCAACGATTGAATGAAGCTATAAATTACAATACAAAAAGGAATGGATGATTTTTTTTTATTTTATGCAAAATCCGGACAAGGTCCCGGCATTTGATTTCCAAATTTTCGACCAAAATCGGGGCAATATCCGGGGAAATTTGCTCAAACGCTGGAATTGCTCAACAAAAATCAAGAAAAAAAAACTTGAAAAAAAAAGGTTTTTTCAATCAAATTCCACAGCAGATTTTTAGTCGTATTTCAGGCTTTAAAGTACAGTCTAAATAGTGCTTGTTTTATACATAACTAGCTGTTCCGGCGTGCTTTGCTACCTCTGGGAAAAAAAATCATGGCATCAACTTTTCATGGCATCTGAGCTTCTAGATTGTCTTGAGTTTCGACGTAACTTATTAAAACTTATTTGTCAATTCAGTAAATCACCTCATTGTGTCAAAATGCTTAAGTTTATCAATTTTTAACAAAAATCCTAAATAATGTCAATTTATCGTGAACTGTGTATAAGTATAAGTTGTTGATTTTGTATGGAAGCCACCCTCCTTTTGGATTCGGAAGTTTAAAAAAAAAAGAAATCATTTTCGGTCTCGGTTCCCGGTGTGCAAAAACAAATGGCACAAAAGGCGCCTGAAGACGGATCGATTGCTTCTTCAATCAAATATGGGTGTGAATTGTGAGTGCCGACACGCATTTGGGTCATGTCCCAGAAGGCCGTTTGCAATCGGAGGGAGTGCGATCGACAACTCGTTTTTCGTTTCTTGACCTCCTAGACCAAACCTGAAAAATGGGTAGTTGCGGTGAGTGACTGCCTACAAGTCAACAATAAGAGTGTGCTGATTTCCGTAAATCATATGAAAAACTCCCATTTAAAAAACTACAGTGTATCTAAAAAAAAATATAACCGCATCATTACTATCTTTACTACAAAGTCCTATGGAAAAAAAATCCATAATTTGTTATCGGAAAAACTGTGGATAAATTTTTGACAATAAACTGAATGAAAATCTTCATCATTCATCTTTAGTTCGCTGAAAGAACGTTCGCATGAGAACGTGATTGTTGACGTCATTTTGTTTCCTAAGAACTGTACCTACTGTTCCAAAGAAATTTCTTTTAAAATCTAGAAATGTCAAAGCTCTCGGTGACATTTTGGCTGTCCAGTTGATAAGCAGTTCTACGAAAACTCAAAGTGACTCGTAAAGATTGACATTTGGTAATTATTTTGTTTCTTCGAAAACTTGGCTGATCTTTGAACAGCAGCGAAAGGGCATAAATAGCAGTGACATTTTACACCACAACTTATGTAAAACAAACAAAAAAAAATACTATAGATTTCAACATTTCTCCGAAGTTGCAATAAACTTTTTGTCGATTTACCCAGTTACTAGCACCTAATCTTTGCGATGGCGAAACTCACAACATTAATACTTGGGTTCGGAAAAAATTACCCTGGGGCCAGAGATTGGATTTATTTATTTATTTTTTTTTTCGTTCTAGAGACTTTACGATACAAATTTGAATCCGATTTTCTGACCCAATTGTAGGGTCCAACAAGATTGTGACCAAATATAGCCACACAATGCAATGGAGCAATCGAGAAAAGCGTCTACGTGGGCAAGGGTAAATTTTCCTGTGTCCCACTTTATGTGACAGTAAATGACGACATCATCTAGGTCGTACGAAGATGCATATGATTATGGATGCATTTTTGCATTCAACTCGTTTTTGGCCAATAGATATAGTGATGGATCGATGCTTCAATCGGCTCTGGATGGAACATAAAAGATGCAAATAATAACGATGTCATAAAAGGATCAATAAATTGTCTCTATCGCAGATACTGGAAACTTCGAGAGAATAAATCACATTGTTGTCAGATATTTAACGATGTTAGGGCATCCTGATACTATTGCAAAAATGTTGCTTCATTCAAAATGGATGCCGTTTAAAAAAAAAAAGATTTCTGCAATGACATCTGGAATAAAGAAATGGTTTTTTATTTCAGTCCAGCTATAGTCAAAAACGATAAAAATTTATAATAAGATCATATAAATAATACTCAAAAACGGTTTAAATTTTGTGCTAAATCATACTTTCATGAACCTTTTGACTCGACAATCTCGAACTCATCTTTCTCAACAAAATCCATAAAAACAAGAAAACGATTAGATCAAATTGATAAAACTAATACCAAACTAGGATCACCATCTGAGCTGGATGGCAGACGACAGCTGGTATCATCTCGAAGTTTCAATACCAAGAACTAGCAACTAACGGTCAGCGTAATACGTAAAAGTAGCTAGAAGGAAAAAAAAAAACACGTCCCAGACTAACTTTTTCGCTTAAACCCAAACCATCGCATCGTCATTATTAGACTGCATCGTATCCATTGCAAGAAATGAAAAGGGCCTACATTTTTTTATTATTTAAAAAAAAATTTTGGAACATTTATTTAAATAGGCGAAAAACATCCTTGAGACAGTTCTTTTTTGTCTTCAAACCAAATTTTGAAGTCAACCTGCAGTTTGGCCCTTTTCATTTCCACTGGTGGTCATCAAATAAAATCGAACGATTTTTTTTTTCTGGGATTGGGGTACTTACTTTTCTCTGAGCACCTCGACGAGTACCCGCAGGATGTCGGCACACTGTTGATGGTAATCGAGCATTCCTTCGGCAAAAGTGACTAGCTGTGAAACCTGCTCCACCTTTTTGGGCGTAGTTATTCCGAAGATGAGCAGCGAAATTTAGGGAAAAAACAAGATATCAAAGTTAGATGGTTTTGAAATTTAAAAAAAAAAAACTAAAAATTAAGTTCAAATCTGAAGACATTTTTTTACGAATTCACATTTATTTTCACAATTAATGAATAATGTTTTCAAAATTATAATTTTTGGATTTTAAATGTATATTTAAGATTTATTAGTACTGAGTCTCCAAGTTTGAGTTCTGAGTTCTGAAATTTGAATCCTGATTCGAGGATCTAAATTCATCTTCCTGTTTTCTAAATTCTGATTCTGGAATTCGAGTTCTAGATTCTGAGTTCTAGATTCTGAGTTCTAGATTCTGAGTTCTAGATTCTGAGTTCTAGAATCTGAGTTTGAAGTTACGAATTATAATTTATGGTTTCAGAGCTTCGATCTGAGTTGAGAGTATTTCGTGTTGAGTTTAAAGATCTGAGTTTCGAGTTCTGAGCTCCAATTTCCGATTCCAAGTTCCAATTTCTGAGTTCTGAATTCATGAATTTAGAGATCATAGCCGAAAATTCAGAGTGCATAGTCCAGAGACAAAAATTCAGAACACAGAATCCAGAGTCTAAAGTCCAGCATTCTGCTTCCAGAGTCCAGTTTCCAGTGTGCAAAATTTTGAGTTCTGAGTCAAGAGTTCAAAGGTGAAAGACCAAGATTATATTCAAAAACCCGGAGCTGGGAATTTAGAATTCTGTTTTCCCGATTCAAAAGTTCATCTACAGTCGGAAGTTCAGGTTCCAAAGTTCAGAGTCCACAATCCAGAGTTTAGAGTCCAGATTCCAAAATTTTGAAAGAGCTCAAATTTCCGATGTCAGAGTTCCAAGTTCCAATTTCTGAGTTCTGAATTCTTGAATTTGTTCAGAGTTCAAAGTCCAAAATTCAGAATGCATAGTCCAGAAACCAAAATTTAGAACCCAGAATCCAGAGTTCAAAGTCCAGAATTCTGCATCCAGAGTCCTGTTTCCAGTATGCAGAATTTTGAGTTCTGAGTCAAGAGTTCAGATCTGAGTTCTTATTCAGAAACACAGAGCTCTGAATTTAGACTCAAAAGTCCACAAAGAATTCTGCATCCAGAGTCCAAAGTCCCACCACAGCCAGGAGTTCAGATTGCAGAGTTCAGATTCCAGAATCCAGAGTCCTAATTCCAGAATTCTGCATCCAGGGACCAGATTTCAGAGTCTAGAATTCTGAGTTCTGAGTCTAGAGTTTAGAGTTCCGAGTCTTTAATAAAGAACCCATAGCTATCGGCTTGAAATTCCAGAGTTCAGGATTCTGCAACCAGAGTTTTGAGTCCAGAGTTCAGAATCCTGAATCCAGAGCTCAGAGTCCTGAGTCCAGAATTCAGAGTACAGTGTCCAGTGGCCAGAGTCCAGAGCCCAGAATCAAGAGTCTAGAACCGAGAGTCCAGATTTCGGAGTCAAGGATCCAAAATCTAGAATTTATTATCCAAAGTCCAGAGTCCAGAACTCTGCTGCCACAGTCTAAAATTCAGAGTTCTACACAGTCCAAACTTGAGATTCAAACGTCCAGAGTCTGAGTTCTGTATCAACAGTTCTGAGTCCAGAGTTCAGAGTTCTGAGGACAGAGTCCAGAGTTCTGAGGACAGAGTCCAGAGTTCTGAGGACAGAGTCCAGAGTTCTGAGCCCAGAGTCCAGGATCTAGACTCCAGAGTTCAAAGTCCAGATTTCCGAGTCCAGAATCCAAGATTCAGAGTTCAAAGCCCAATTTCCACAGTCCAGAATTCATAGTCTAGAATACAGAATCCAAAGTCCAGAGTCCTGAACTCTGATTTAGAACCCAGAATCCAGAATCTAGGATTCAGAATTCTGAGTCAATTGTCCAAAGATCTGAGTTTATATTCAAGAGCCTACAGTTCAGAATCTAGAGTCCAGAGTCCACACTCGATAGTTCACAGTTCGGAATTCTGCACCCTGTAGTTCTGATTATAGGATCCAGAGTTCTAAATCAAAAGACCAGAGTACAGACTACAGAATTCTACTTCTAGAGTCCAGATTCCAGAATTGAGCTCTAGAATCTGAGTTTGAGGTTACGAGCTAAGATTTTGATTTCAGAGCTTAGTTCTGAGTTAAGAGTTTTATAAGTTGAGTTCTGAGCATCAATTTCCGATTTTAGAGTTCCAAGGTCCAATTTCTGAGTTCTGAATTCTTGAATCTGTTCAGAGTTCAAAGCCCAAAATTCAGAGTGCATAGAGTAGAGACAAAAATCCAAAACCCAGAATGCAGAGTCCTAAATCCAGAATTCTGCTTCCAGAGTCCCTTTTCCAGCTCAGAATTTAGACTCAAAAGTCCACAAAACAGAATTCTGCATCCAGAGTCCAAAGTTCATCTACAGCCAGGAATCCAGAGTCCAAACTCCAGAATCCAAAGTCCAGAATCCAGAGTTTAGAGTCCAGAGTCCAGAGTCCAGAGTCCAAAGTTCAGATACCAGAATCCAGAGTCCTTAGTCCAGGATTCTGCTTCCAGGGATCAGACTCCAGAGTCTAGAATCCAGAGTTCTGAGTCAAGAGTTTAGAATTCCGCGTCTATAATAGAGAAATCATAGCTATCGGCTTGAAAGTCCAGAGTTCAGAATTCAGCAGTCAAGATTCCATAGCTTTGAATCTGGAATACACAGTCCAAACATGAGACTCAAAAGTTCATAGTTCTGTACCCACAGTTCTGATAAAGAATCCTGAGTTCTGAGTCCAGCGTCCAGGGTTTTGAGGCCTGAGTCCGGGATCTAGGCTCCAGAATCCAGAGCCCAATTTCCACAGTCCAGAGCTCAGAGTTTAGAATCCAGAGTAGAATCCAGAGTCCAGTGTCCAGAGTCCCGAGTCTAGAGTCCAGATTCCAGAATCCAGAGTCCTAAATCAAAAATTCTGCATCCAGGGAACAGATTCCAGAGTCTAGAATTCAGAGTTCTGTCTATAATAAAGAACCCATAGCTATCGGCTTGAAACTCCAGAGTTCAGAATTCTACAGAGTCCTGAATCCTAAGTTCTGAATCTAGAGTTCAGAGTACAGTGTCCAGTTACCAGAGTCCAGAATCTAGAGTCAAGAATCCAGAGTCCAGATTTCTGAGTCCATATTAAAAAACCCAGAACTCTGGATACTTAAAAGTCCACAAAACAGAATTCTGCATCCAGAGTCCAAAGATCATCCACAGCTAGGAATCCAGATTCCGAAGTTCAGAGTCCAAAGTCCAGAATCCAGAATCCAGAATCTAGAGTCCACAGTTCAGAATTCAGATTCCAGAATCCAAAGTCCTAAGTCCAGAGTTCTGCATCCAGGAACCAGATTCCAGAGTCTAGAATTCAGAGTTCTGAGTCCAGAGTTAAGAATTCTGCAAGCAGAGCCCAGAATCCTGAATCCTGAACCCAGAGTTCAGAGTTCATATCTAGTGCTCAGAGTTCAGAGTACAGCATCCAGTGGCCAGTGGCTAGAGTCCAGAGTTTAAAGTCCAGAGTCCAGAATCCAGAGTCGAAACCCCAGAGTCAAGAATCCAGAGTCTAGAGTTCGAAGTTCAGGATTCAAGATCCAGAATCTAGCATCCAAAATCAGAGCCCAGAACTCTGCTACCAGAGTCCAAAATTCAGAGTTCTGAGTAAAGAGTTCCTATTTCTAAATCTATAGTCAAGATTCCTTAGCTTTGAGTCTGGAATACACAATCCAAAATATAAACCCGAAAGCCCCGAGTTCAGAGTTCTGTACCTAGAGTTCTGAGTCCAAAGTTCAGAGTTCTGAGGCCAGAGTCCAGGATCTAGACTCCAGAATTCAGAGTCTAGAATCCATAATCCAAAGTCCAGAGTGCAGAGTTCTGCTTCCAGATTCCAAATTTTTTCCAGATTGTCCAGGTCCAAAGTTAAAAGTTCAGAGATCTCAGTGTATAGTCAAGAAACCATAGCTTTGTTCCTAAAGTCCAGAGTCCTAACTTAAGACTCAAAAGTCCAGTGTTCACTATTCTGTACCCATATTTTTGGGTCCAACGTTCTGAATCCAGAGTTGAGAGTACATACTCCAGAATACTATTTCTAGAGGTCCCAGAGTCTAGAATACAGACTTCTCGGTACATAATTCAGAGTCCAGAGTTCAGTCTTAAGAGTTCAGCGTCCAAATCCAAGAAATTAGACGTCCAAAATTAAAGATTCAAAGTTCTGAGTTCAGAGTCTAGAACCCAGAATTCTGAGTGCACAATTCAACGTGGCTCTGCTCCAGGATCGCTACTCCAAATTCCAAAGTTCTGAGTCAAGAGTTGATAATTCTGAGTCTATATTCCGTAACCTCAGAGTCTAGAAATCAGAGTTCTGGTTTTTAAGTCCAGAGTTTTGAATCCTAAGTTCAGAATTCTTCTTCCAAAGTCTAGAATTCTGAATTTTGGGTTCAAAGTCTAGGTTCTAGAATTCAGATTTCAGAGTTCTGGGTCCAGGCTTCTGAGTCCAGAATTCTACAGAGCCCGGACTCCAGGGCCCAGAGATGAGCCTAGAATTCAAAGTTCAGAGCTCTGCGTACAGAATTCTGATTCAAGAATCTTGAGTCCAGAGTCTAGAGTCCAGAATCCAGAGTCCTAAGTCCAGAATTCTGCATCCAGGGACCAGATTCTAGAGTCTAGAATTCAGAGTTCTGAGTCAAGCGTTTAGAGTGCCGCGTCTCTAATAAACAACCCATAGCTATCGGCTTGGAAGTCCAGATTTCAGAAGTCTGCAACTTGAGTTCTGAGTCCAGAGGCCAGAGTCCAGAATTTATAATCCTTAATTCAGGGTTTAAAGTCCAGAGACCAGAGTGAATATTCCAGAGTCCAGAGTCCAGAGTCCAGAGTCCAGAATCAAGAATCCAGAGTCCAGAGTTCGGAGTCCAGGATCCAAGCTCCTGAATCTAGTATCCAAAGTCCAGAGTCCAGAACTCTGCTGCCAGAGCCCAAAATTCAGAGTTCTAAGTAAAGAGTTCAGATTTTTAAGTCACTATCCCATAGCTTTGAGTCTGGAATCCACAGTCCAAGCTTTAAACTGAAAAGTTCAGAGTTCAGAGTTCTGAGGCCAGAGTCTAGAATCTAGAGTCCAGATTCCAAACTCAGAGAATTTATGGTTCTGAGTCAAGAGTTCAGAGATCTGAGTTTATAGTCAAGAACCTATAGCTTTTATTCTAAAGTCCAGAGTCCAAAATTTAGACTTGAAAGTCCAGTGCCTTAATTCTGTACCCAGCGTTCTGAGTTCAGAGCCCAGCGTACATACTCTACAATACTACTTCTAGAGATCCCAGAGCCTACAATACAGACTTCTCAGGACCGAGTTCAGAGTCCAGAGTTCCGACTACAGGGTTCACATCCAAATCCAAGAAAATAGGAGTTCAAATTTGAAGATTCTTCTAGAGATCCCAGAGCCTACAATACAGACTTCTCAGTACCGAGTTCAGAGTTCAGAGTTCCGACTACAGGGTTCACATCCAAATCCAAGAAAATAGGGACTCAAATTTGAAGATTCTTCTAGAGATCCCAGAGCCTACAATACAGACTTCTCAGTACCGAGTTCAGAGTCCAGAGTTCCGACTACAGGGTTCACATCCAAATCCAAGAAAATAGGAGTTCAAACTTGAAGATTCAGAAAGATCCACAGTCTAGAACCCAGAACTCTGAGCGCACAATTCAATGTCCAAAACAAGGGTCTACTCCGCAATGACGACTCCAAATTCCAAAGTTCTGAGTCAAGAGATAAAAAACTCTGAGTTTATAGTCCGAAACCTTTGAGTCCAGAAATCAGAGTTCTGATTTGTTAGTCCAGAGCTCTGAGTTTTGGGTTCTAAATCCTAAGTTTAGAATTCTTCTTCCAGAGTCTAGAGTTCTGAGTTTTGAGTTCGGAGACTAGAGTCTAGAATTCAGAGCTCAGAGTTCTGCGTCCAGGCTTCTGAGCTCAGAATCCGGAATTCTACTTACATAGTCTAGAAGCTAGTGTGCAGAACCCAAGTTGAGAGTTCATAAATTAGAGTACAGAATTCTGCTTCTATATTTCTGAGTTCATAATTCTGCTTCCAGAGTCCTGACTCCAGATTCCAGAGTCCAGAATTGAGAATCCAGCGCCTAGAACTCAAAGTTCAGAGCTCTGTGTGTAGAGTTCTGATTCCAGAGTCCAGAGCCAGAATCCATAATTCGGGTTTCAGAGTATACATTCAAAAGTTGAGAATTCAGAGTGCTCAGTTCAGAGTTCAAACTTCTGAGTATAGAGTCCAGAACCCAAAGTTCAGAGCCTAGGATGCAGAGTTCTGATTCCTACGAACAGAGTCTTGAATTCAAAATTCTTTTTCCACAGTCTATTGTCCAGAAATTGGAGTCTAGAATTATGCTTTCAGGGTCCAGATTGGATGGTCTTGAATTAAGAGTTATGAGTTCGGAGGACAAAATCCTGAACCCAGAGTTCAAAGTTCTGAGTCTTGAGAAAAAGATCCAAATTTCTGAGTCCTGAATCCAGAATTCAAAGTGTTAAGTCCAAAGCCTAGCAAGGGTTTAGAGTCCACAATTCAAGGTCTAGGATGAAGACTTCAGTCTCCAGAATCTAGGATCCACAGCTCAGAGGTTCAATGTTTTGAGCCCAAAGTTCAGGAACCAGAATCCAGAATCCAACCTGAGTCCACAAATCGGAATTCAGAGTACTAGAGCTTCAGAGTCGAGAGTTCCGAGTGTAGATTGTAGAGCATAGAGTTTGCATAGAGTTTGCATTTCGAAGTCTGAAGTCTGAGCTCAAAGTTCGGAATCCAGAGTTGTAAATCATAGTACAGAATTCTTAGTCCAGATTTCTGAGTTCATAAAGTCAAAAAATTCTGCTATCAGAGTCTAGACTACAGATTCCAGACTCCAGAGTTAGAGTCCAATTCAGAGTTCAGAGCTCTTTGTACAGAGTTTTGATTCTAGAGTCCAGAGCCAGAATCCATAATTCTGGTTTCAGAGTCTACATTCAAAAGTTGAGAATTCAGAGTACTCAGCTCGGGGATAAGAGTTCAGACTTCTGAGTAAAGAGTCCAGAACCCAGAGTTCAGAGCCTAAGATGCAGAGTTCTGATTCCTAGGAACCGAGTCTTGAATTCAAAATTCTTTTTCTACAGTGCATTGTCCAGAAATGAGGGTCTGTAGCTATGCTTTCAGGGTCCAGATTGGAGAGTTTTAAATTCAGAGTTATGAGTTTGGAGGTCATCATCCAGAACCAAGAGTTCAGCTCTGATTCTTGAGATAAGAACCAAGATTATGAGTCCTGAGTCCAGAATTCTGTCCCTAAAGTCCGGAACTCAAAGCGTTAAATTTAGAGTCTAGCAGGGGTTTAAGGTCCACAAATCAAGTTCTAGTTTGAAGAGTTCAGTTTCCAGACTCAGAGGTTCAACTCAGAGGTTCAATATTTTGAGCCCAAAGCTTAGAATGCAGAGTCCTGAGCCCAAAGTTCAGAGTCTACAAATCAGAATTAAGAGTACCAAGGCTTCAGAGTCGGGAGTTCAGAGTGTTGATTGTAGAGCTCAGAGTTTGCAGTTGAAAATGTATAGTTCTTGTTTACAAGGCCCTTATTTCGCAGTCTGAAGTCTGGGTTCAAAGTTCGAAATCCAGAGTCGTAAATCAAAGTACAGAATTCTTAGTCCAGATTTCTAAGTTCATGGAGTCCGTAGTTCTGCTTCCAGAATCCACACTAAAGATTCCAGACTACAGGTTCCAGACTCCAGAGTCCAGCACCTATAATTTAGAGTTCAGAGCTCTGTGTACATAGCTCTGATTCCGGAGTCCAGAGCCAGAATCCATAATTCTCGTTTCAGAGTCTACATTCGAAAGTTGAGAATTTAGAGTGCTCAGTTCAGAGTTCAGATTTCAGAGTTCAGACTTCTGAGTATAGAGTCCAGAATCCAGAGTTCAAAACCCAGGATTCAGAGTTCTGATTCCTAAGAACAGAGTCTTTAATTCAAAATTATGTTTCCACAGTCCATTGTCCAGAAAAGAGAGTCTAGAATTATGCTTCCAGGGTCCAGATTGGAGAGTCTTGAATTCAGAGTTATGAGTTCAGAGGCCAGAATCCAGAACCCAGAATTCAAAATTCTGAGTCTTGAGCAAAGAACCTAGATCCTGAGTCCTGAGTCCAGAATTCTAATTGTTAAGTTCACAGCCTATCATGGGTTTAGGGTCCACAATTCAAGGTCTATAGTGAAGAGTTCAATCTCCAGAATCTAGAATACATAACTCAGAGTTTCAATGTTTTAAGTCCAAAGCTTAGAATCCAGAGTCCAAAGTTCAGGGTCCACAAATCAGAAATCAGAGTACCAGAGCTTCAGAATCGAGAGTTCAGAGTGTAGATTGTAGAGTTCAGAGTTTGCAGTTTAAAATGTATAATTCTGGTTTACAAGATCCTTATTTCGAAACTGAAGTCTGGGTTCAAAGTTCGGAATCCAGAGTCGAAACACCAGAACCCAGAGTACTAATTAGAGATAACGGGATTCCTGGATTCAGTGTTCTTAGTTCTGACGCCGAAGTTAAGATTCCAGAGTCAAGTGTACAGATTCGATACTTCTTAGTTCAGAGCTGAGGTCTGAACTTTGGGTCATGAGATTCTGAGTTCAAAATTCAGAGTATAGGGGTTCGGAATTCAAATCCCAGAGGGAGTTCTCAATTCAGAGATCAGAGTTCAGGGTTTGAAAGTTCGTTCGTTCTGAGTTTTGAAAGTTCCGGTTTCAAGTTCAGGTTTTGTAATTCAGATTTCAATGTTGATAACTCAGATTTAATAGCTCAAAAGTCTGAGTTTTAAGCTCTGAGTTCAAAATTCTGATCCTTCGAAAACTGAATTCGTAGTGACTAGTCAAGAGATATAAGCTTTAAGTTACTTTTTTCGAGTTTAACGAATAAACAAATACTTACATCGTTCTCCAACAGATTATACATTCCAACCTGTGCCAGCTGTAGGGATTCGGCAAACTTTTCCTCAGCACTTCGGATTTCCTCATCTGTAATTTGAGAGCCTTTAGAATTAGCAAGTTCATGTTGTACACACGAGATGGATTTGGAATGTTTGTTGATTTTTGTTTTCGTTGAATTACAGTATTTTTTTTCCCCGGTGAGGTCAACAAAAACAGAAAACAATTTTAAAACCAGCCACGCGCATTCGGTTTCGTTTTTGAGCGTAGGGGATTTATGCAGTGTGTGGGAAAAAAAACAAATCAAATAAATACAAACAAATGGAAAACGGAAAAGCGGCAACCGATTCAACATCCGGGTTAGGAAGAAATCGTTTGTTCGTTCGTTCCGTTCAGCCAGCCAGCATCATCCCAGCATATCGTTCGTTTGTCGGTCGGTCCGTTTCGTCAATTGGATTAAGCGCACCAATTGGAACAATAAAACGCCCACCACCGCACCGGACCCGGAGTGTCGGTTGATCCGTTCCATTCCGTTTCAGGATCAGGGTTTTGTTTTCGAGATTTGAACCGGAATTGCCGGGTAGAAAATAGCCGTGATACGCAACGACAACAACAACACAAAGGAAGTGGAACCAAAGTGCATGAAAATAAAGTAGAAAGGAAAAAAACAAGAGAAATTAAATAAGTTAATTAAGAAAACGGAAGGAAACTAATCATATAAAACACTGGAAGGAATAGGAATGGTTGGAAAAAATTGGAAATACAATGGAGTTAAAATTTGTGGGTGGATTAAGAATAAAAAACGAAAAAATTAACAGACTGTTTTCCTTTTATCAACATAACAATATCATAGGAAACTTATACAAAAAAAATGTTAACTGAGAAATGCACTTAAAATTGCAGGATTTTCGTATTGAAAATCGTAAAATAGTAGGTATATGAAATATTGAGTCTCTGACTTGTGCAAATTTCAGCTCTATCGGACTTGATTTAGGACTGCCTCAAAGCGCTCAAGTTTCGGTTTTTTTACCCTAAAACTCTCCCAAGGGAGGGGGATCAAAGGATGATCATACCATCTACCAGACCGCGGCAACACACACCACGAAAACATATAAAAAAAATTTATCAACAACAACTCCTTCAACATTAATATTTTTTACTCCATACAGAGTGATGCTACGATATCAAGCAACTTACTGAAATAACAGAAACAAAATTCCGCCATAATCAGCACCGTCAAAAAACTCGTTTCAATATTACAGTAAGGTTTTTTTTTACACTGATATACGTACCGCGTAAAAAAAAACCGTGTAAAAAAAAACCGTGTTAATTCCCGAAAACCGTGTAAAAAAAAACCGTGCTAATTCCCGAAAACCGTGTAAAAAAAAACCGTGCTAATTCCCGAAAACCGTGTAAAAAAAGACCATTCGAATTTTGCAGCTTTGAAGTTCTGACACTTAAGACCTGAGACCTGAGACTTGAGACATAAGAACTGGACTTGAAAATGTAGACTTGAGACATGAGACCTGAGACTTTAGACATGACACCTGAGACCTAAGTCCAGGGACCTGAGATCTGAGACATGAAACCTGAGACTTGAAGAATGAGACCAAAGACATGGGACATTAGACCTGAGACCTGAGACTAGAAACCTAAGACATAAAACACGAGACCTGAGACCTGAGACATGGGACATGAGACCTGAGACATGAGACTTGAGACTTAAGACATGACACCTGAGACCTGAGACCTGAGACATGAGACATGAGACAAGAGGCATGAGACATGAGATATGAGACCTGAGACCTGAGACATGAGACATGAGACATAAGACATGAGGTATGAGACAAGAGCCATGAAAGATTAGACCTGAGACATGAGACTTTAGACCTGAGACAAGCTACTAGTGTTATAACCGCGAAAAATTATAGCTTCGATTACAACTTGCGACCCCTCTAGTGAAAGGGTTTGACATGTAGGTGACGAAAAACAGTGTCGCGAAATCGCTAGTCCAAGCTACTAGTGTTAGTACCACGAAAAATTAGTTTAGCTCCGATTTCAACTTTTGACCAGTCAAGTGAAAGGGTTTGACTTGTAGTTGACGAAAAATAGTGTCGCGTCTTCGCTAGTACAAGCTACTAGTGTTAGTACCGCGAGAAATTAGTTAAGCTCCGATTTAGACTTGCGATCCCTCTAGTAAAAGGGTTTGACTTGTAGGTGACGAAAAACAGTGTCGCGAAATCGCTAGTACAAGCTACTAGTGTTAGTACCGCGAAAAATTAGTTTAGCTCCGATTTCAACTTTCGACCAGTCAAGTGAAAGGGTTTGACTTGTAGGTAACGAAAAATAGTGTCGCGAGTTAGCTAGTACAAGCTACTAGGATTAGTACCGCGAGAAATTAGTTAAGCTCCGATTTAGACTTGCGACCCCTCTAGTGAAAGGGTTTGACTTGTAGATGATGAAAAATAGAGTTGCGAGTTCGCTAGTACAAGCTACTAGTGTTAGTACCGCGAGAAATTAGTTAAGCTTCGATTTCAACTTTCGACCCGTCAAGTGAAAGGGATTGACTTCTTGGTGATATTGATTACAGGGGGTAATCTTGAGAATCCGGGGAATTGAATAGTATTTAAAGTGTATTTTTTATATTTTGTATCACGTTTTGTTTTAATAACTGGCAAAATAAATCAAAACGCGCAAGCAGAAGCTGCAGCACCCAGCTGAAAATTGAGTAAAATCATCATTCTAGAGAGCTCTGAGATCTCTGAGCCCTTGCGTTTTTTGATTGTTTGAAAACTTGAACAAGATGCTACAAATTTTCGAAAATTTTTATCAAACATCGCATTCTTTGAAAAATTTGCAGTTAATGAAAATATAACTTCAAAATTTGTATCCATCCAATCATGAATTTATATGATTTCAGCTAGTAGAATTTGTTACAGTGTTTTTCACCCCTAAATGTTTGTTGAACCCTCATGCTTTTTCTATAAAAACATTTATGGTTCAAAAAATATAAAATTTAATTCAAACAAAGCCAAAAACTACTGCAATTGGTGCTTCATGCATTACGACATTACAAATACATCACAACTGGTGGAACCAATAATTTTTCAGACTACCTCAATTTTATGTACAATCAACTTTAAAACTTTTTTGTACAAACGGTATGATTATCTGCGAAAATAATGTTTTTAAAGGCCATTGAAGTTGAAAACTGCTGCATGATGCACCAGATGTACCAGACGGTATCTCTGTTTAAAAGACATACGTCGTCTACGCCGATTTAGGCTTTGTAGACTGAATTAATTAGGTTGAAATTTTAAGATTAACATTTAAGGGGGGGGTAGGGTCTAACGGGTATAAAAAAAACACCATTTTCACGATTTTTTTCTAAAGCTGTCGTTCAAACAAATGTATTCAAATTTTTTGCATTACACAAAGCATTGTTAAAAGAACATTTAGTAATTTTTTCGTAGAAAAATATTGAAAAATGAGCCGGTGACGGAGCACTTTCGAGGATGCCTTTTAGAAAACACGATTTGCGGTGGACACTGTATCTCAGCACAGAATCATCTGAAGTCAAAAAATCAAAGCAAAATATTTTTAATAGATGTTTTTCTGGACCCCAACGTTTTTATTTAACTTAAAAATATTTTTATAAAATTTTTGTGACTGTTTGAAGTAAAAACTACGATTTTTCACTTAAAAATCCGCCATTTTTCACCTGTAAAATCTCCCCAAAGTAAAAAAATCAAAAAAGAAAAACGTTGGGGTCTGGTATTTTATATGTAGAATATATGTTCCAAATTTGAAAAGAATCGGATAAGTAGTTTTCAAATGACGATGTCCACGGACTTTAAAAATGTGCTTTCGAGAAAAACGCGTTTGAAGTTTCTGCTCTTGCTTTCTTGCAGTATTAGATAGGAGGAGATAAAGGCCTATAACTTCAACAGTTTTGCTTCAATTGACTTGAAAATTGGACACAACATTCTTGAAATGTTTTACAATAAGAAAATAAAAAAATAAAAAAATCGATTTTTTGAAAGTGTTAGACCCTACCCCCCCCTTAACTCCAATACCGAGATGGGAATCGAACCCATGCCATCAGTGGACCAGCGATTACCGTCTTACCACGCTAACCACTCGACCAGCGAGACGTATCTCACAACTAACCTTGAGTTCTGTTTGCTTCAAACACTTTAACTTGATTGGTCGCAGATTGAAATCGGAAATGAAACTTCTTTCTACCGGTAATATCACTAGTAGCTTGTACTAGCGAACTCGCGACACTATTTTTCATCACCTAAATGTCATACCCTTTCATTTGACCGGTCGAAAGTTGAAATCGGAGCTAAACTAATTTCTCGTGGTACTAACACTAGTAGCTTGTACTAGCGAAGTCACGACACTATTTTTTGTCATTTACAAGTCAAACCCTTTTACTAGAGGGGTCGCAAGTTGAAATCGGAGCTAAACTAATTTCTCGCGGTTCTAATCCTAGTAGCTTGTACTAGCGAAGTCGCGACACTATTTTTCGTCAACTTCAAGTCAAACCCTTTCATTTGACCGGTCGAAAGTTGAAATCGGAGCTAAACTAATTTCTCGCGGTACTAACACTAGTAGCTTGGACTAGCGTAGTCGCGACACTATTTTTCGTCATCTACAAGTCAAACCCTTTCATTAGAGGGGTCGCAAGTCTAAATCGGAGCTTAACTAATTTCTCGCGGTACTAACACTAGTAGCTTGTACTAGCGAAGTCGCGACACTATTTTTCGTCACCTACAAGTCAAACCATTTCAC
>NC_073692.1:349988516-350038516 GCF_029784155.1 Uranotaenia lowii | reverse complement strand
TTTTTGAACTTTTTGTCAATTTGCAATTTTTCAGATATTTTAACCCTTTCAGCTTCTAAAATTTCACAATAAATTTATATTTTATATTTTTTTTATATTTCATACAAATCCGTTGAGAAACAAGACAGGTAGAGCGTTTTTAAGCGAGGAGTGTCAAATTGACATCAAAGTCTGATTAGGAAGTTTTTCCGTCTGGACTGAAGGCTGGGTTGCCAGGTGCCCAGATTTGTCTGTAAAACCAAGACTTTTGACCCTTCGTCCAGATATTGGTCAGACACAGATTTTGCCCAGATTTTTGCTGAGAGTGCCCAGATTTTACAGACTTTCAAAATTGACAGATAAATTCAATATTAATGTATCAGATTTGATATGTAAGTGGCAGATCAGACTAAAATCTGGCTTGTATTCTATGGTATGACCAATCATTTTGTTTTTAAATAAGATCGGCATGGTACGTGGTAGGAAACTGTGTTTGTTATTTAGTTATTAACTCGAAAATAACCCGAACACCATAACACAAACACCCAAATCCCCCCCCCCCCCCCCCCCGCTCACACGATTCGCCATATTTAATTTCTTGTTTAGTTCCGAATTTTTGATTTTCCTTATGCACAGACACACACAGACTTTTTTTCAAAATTGCCCAGATTTTTCATCCTCAACACCTGGCATCCCTGACTGAAGGTCACAGAAGCAATTTACAAACCTCCAAACTTCCAATAGTGTCATATTGACACTCAAAAGCGGATTAGGGTTACTGACATATTCAATAAATTTGATTTCTATTTCCTATTTCAAAACATTTTTGTGATCTTCTTTTCAAATGGTGAACAATCTATAGTAATCTGTACCAAGTAAAAAATGTGTCTTCTGTATGGCAAGAATCTGTAGAAAAAAATTATGAAAAAATCTGTACTTTCCTAGATAAATCTGTTCTTGTGGCAACCCTGTCCACTACTGCTTTGGATTTTTTTCTTCAAAAAATATCTGTCAAAGTTATCGTTCGAACGTTTTTGTAAACGTATGACATCTGAAAATAAAACTGAAAAAAGAATTAGTAGAACAGTTATGCTCAAATTATTAAATTCTGTTAAGAGAAAAAAGTTCTTGGACATAAATCAAAATATCGCGAACCACACTGAGGCCGATGACATAGTGAGTGCGATGCGATGCGAACCGGCGAATGCGATTCAATGCTGTGAACCACATTTGATGAAAATATATGTGAATCGCTTAAACCTGACATACTCAACGCGGCAAAGCAGATGTCAATTTGTTACGCCGCTCGAGTTCGCATTGGCCGCGTTCGCCAATTCGCATCGCATCGCTCTCACTATGTCATCGGCCTGATGCACATAAGCGTTGACACTTTGAAACAAATTGAGCACCACTAACTTTCAGTGTGTGCGGCACAAAACCCAAAACTTCGTAGATACAATCACAATTAACTCTTACGACATATTGAAAACCCAAGATAGCTTAACAGCAGCTATTACTCACGGGTCGTTTCCTGCCTTAATTTACAAAGACAGCATCCAAAACGCACAAAAATTCGTATCACGGCTCGGTTCCCTGAGGGATCACATAATCTGGCAGCCCTTCCTGGCTGCACTGCTCCACGTGTGCTTGACAATGACCCGGAGTACTTCCGATGTCTGCTTCCGGCTGGATCTGTTCCGGCTTAGCCATGCGACGGCTGATCGGCTCGCAAAAAAAAATAAACGATTCCAGATCCTAAATAACGGCCATATAGAATATCGAACGTTGGTTCGTTGTTTCTCAAGAGCTTCTTCAGCGCTAATTCTTCACTTACCCAGTGGGGGCCTTCGGTATTGGTAAGCTGGTTGTATCTTCCGCTTCGTTCGGTTTGGTCATAAATCGGTCGTGGCAGGATATTGTTGCCTTCAACTCTACTGTTGGGAAGAATTAACGTCCGATTCGTGCTAACCGACTTTTATTCGCTCACCTGCAATCAGCTGAAGCGGCGGAATGGACCGGTTCTTTACGGGTAACAGCTTTTTGATGAACGAATAACACGAACCGGGAACTAAAACGAATTTTGCCGTCCTTTTCCGGCCATGATGTTATTTTGTTTTTGTTTACCTTTCTGTTTGTGAGTGTTTGACATTTCACACTCTTAATTTTTAACATTGCATTTTGGCTCGAATTAACCCAATCACTACACGCTCGAAATTAAACAAGCACAAATACTTAATTATAACCCTACAACTTTTAGTGTTCTGTTCAAGTTTTCGTTGTTTTATCATATTCCCTTTTCGTTCAAGACTGTTGAGATGATGAAATGTCGAAAGTTTAAATTGATTGCAATAACTGGTGATGATTTCGCTGGAATTCTGTCAAATTGACGAAACCAACGTTGTCGTCGATTTTTTTTCAAAGTTTTATAAGTAACTGCATCACATAGAACTTTATCGAATGACAAGTTCCCAAGGCATTTTTGATTTTTTGTGAAAACCATTAAGATTAGCAACGAAAATACACTAGATATTTGGTAAAAGCAAAATATTAATTGAAAAAAGTCACTCTCTGCTAGTTTTATCCAAACTTGCAGTCTTTTTTTTACCTGCTCATAAAATGCTGTTTATTTTTACTGCATTTTCGTTCAAATTCAAAGACCTATATAATGATCACTAATCCTTTTCTTTCTGCTTTTTAGGAAAACGATATCATCACCCTGATACAGCGCGTGGATGAGAACTGGTTCGAGGGCAGCGTCAATGGCCGAACCGGCTACTTCCCTCAGACCTACGTCACCGTCGTCGTCCCGTTACCCTAAGCTGTTAATTCGGAGGGTATCAGCCAGAAGCTGGTAAGCAAGGAGCATCGGCAGGAGCAACATAACGAAGTTAAAAAAATACCCTAAATTCTACTACAGTCAGATGGCAGAAAAACTACAACAAATCCTACAAAGCAAAGCTTCGTCGACGGATGAAGAAAGCGTCATTTTTTCTGGGTTTGTTTTAAAATTAGTTGTAAATGGAGGAAAAACAATTGTTCAAACAGAAAAATTATAGACGACCACATGGCGTTGATTGTAGTGTTGTATCAATATCGAATCCATTTGCAAAAATCGCCCGAAGCGATTTGTCGTAGACTCACTCTAGTTCTAGTTTATTACGTTTCGAGGCGCGTAAGCAGGAATTAACTGAACACACTGAATTAACGGAAATATTCACTAACGCAACTCCAACCAACAGGCGATAAGCGGTAGGAAAAACAACAGACTTAAACTGCAACATAAAACAAAGTTTCTCCTTTTAGTTAACTTCAGTCAAAGTTAAACTCAAATGTTTTATTGAAGAAGCATCAACAAAAATATAAGAAAAGAAACCAGTTAAGCTAACGGTTACTGCAAACAAAAACAAAAATAACAAAAGCAAAGATTGAACGTTGAAAAACAGAAAATTAAAAGAAGCAAAAAAAATCATAAGACATGAAACTCTATATATACATAACATAACTGTAAGGTGTTAACTATTACCTATCGTCACTTACTTCTAATCCTAGCTGTGGGTGTGATAGCTGAAAAAATCGATTGAAGAAAAGAGACGCCACTGAGGGACGTGTGCATGATTGTTGATTGAGCTGCGTTGTGTAGTTGTTGGCTTGAGTCGAGTTAAGTTCAAACTTCTAGGTCTTGTTAGGAGCGCGTTGATTTTTGAGGCACACTAGTTGAGTCCCGCCCCATGAAGTTAGATAGTATTTTATGTGACTGTTTGGTTTAACTTGTTAGATTTTTTTTTGCTTTCAATCGAAGCTACTGATGCTTAAACATGTTTTATTGCGATAAAATTACTACTGCGAATTTCGGTTTCAAACTATTGAGGTTAAGTGTGTTGTTAAAACAGGAATTTAACTTTGCTTCGCCTTGGATTTTATACATTCAACAAACTCTGCTAGTTTAGTTGTTGATTGAACTGATGCTCAATCAACATTTTAGTTATATATAAGGCATTAAGAAGAAACAAAAGCGATGATTTGTTATAGAATGATTGATTAAAGTTTATCAATGCAAAAGCATTAATCGCTTAAGTTAGATTACGTTATTCCTTTTACAAGATAAACTAAACGGAATCTATCTTGCGTAAAAAAACACATAAAGGAATGAATTCGGAACCGAGCGAATGTTAATCGAATTTGAAACAGTTGAAAGGATTGATCGATGGTTTCCAAACTTAACTTTCAAGTGTTAAAAACCAGAGCTGTTGATTTTAAATTTCAATGAATTTCGCTTGAATCGATCCACAAAAAAAAACTAAAAATGCTAAGTTCAAGTGATAACAGACGGTTTCTACCGAATGGTTTTTTTTTGTTTTTCACCCTCCGTTTCTTTCGATTATCGTGTAGGTATTATTAAACTGTGTACATATTATTTTAGCACTCAGAAACGCGATTTTTTTTGTCTCCTTCGCCCTTCCACAAACACACGTTTATGTGAGCCTCATACTACTAGGCGACAGTAAAATAAAATCTAATAGGCTGTTGAAATTTTCAGTTGTTTCGTTTGTTTGATTTTAGGGTAAGCCATCGTGAAAGAAATCCTTGGTTGTTATATGTTTGTTTCTCTGTTTTCTTTTGTTAGATGAATAAAAGTAGGAAAGCGAACCCGAGCAGATGAAATGTTAAATCTATGTACGAAATCAAATTGTGGTATATTATTATGAGTCTTTAGATAGGGTACTTATCAAATTTCACGTACAGTTTTATTTAAGTTTGTTCGATTTACGTTATATTTACGTAGTTTTGATTGCGTAGCTTTAATAAGTAGTGCTGTTTTGTTTCTTTTTTTAAGCTGAGATACGATGAAGGATGTCCAAACAAATGGTTTGTCATGTGAAGGGTCTCTGGTTTAAATTTCGCAGATAAGAATCACTTCCAAGGTTTTATTTCAATAAATCATCGGATTTGTAATTAAGATTTCAATTTTGGATTCGGATTCCGATACAAAATTTCAATTCGGAATTATATTCTGGATTCTAAATTAAAAATTTCCAATATGAATTATATTTATATTATAATCTGAATCTGAAATCAAGGACGAGCAATGCTCCTGCCAATGTTATTTTGAGGGTAAAATATTTGAGAATTTTATGTTATAAAAAAGATTTCACAGTTGCAGAAGATTCTGCTTGAATGAAGTGGATTAACGAATAAAACCATCCATAAAAATATATATATAATGTAAAATATCAAAAAAGATTCTAGCAACACCTGCAATCAAGGCTGATAAATTTCAGTTAATTTCGTTCGACCCGACCAACGTCTAGTAGTCAATGTCATCGAAAGAATATCAATTTCGTCTACCAGTTGAATGACCAAGCTACAATGTCAGTCATTTAGCAATGTCAATATTGAATGACATTTTTCCGTTTCAATCGCATCACATATACGGTCGTCTTTCTATTTCATTTTCTGGCTGTGTTGGGAGCGATTATACGTTATAAGTTGAGAAACAGTTGAAAAAATGTAGTTGTTGACAGTAAAAAGGAAAAAGTCATAGTAAGCACGATGTCGTTCATTCAACTTGGTCATGACATTGTAAGCATATGTCGCTGACCAAAAATCAGTATCGCATGACACAGACATGAAAAGCAGTATCAAAGTCGGCTGACATAGGTTGTCTGACACTGATAATTTGCAGCTCTGCCTGCAATAATAAAACATTCATTCCGTTATCTGCATCAGCACAATCAGTCAACAAACCACGCGGCGAGGCGGCAGTTCTTCCTGTTGCTGGGTGGTAGATTTGATGAGCGACAAAAAGAGAGCTAAAGGATTTGTTTCTCCCGCGGCTACGCGAGGGGTGCGAGATTTGTGCACAAACTAGCTGAAAATGTGGGCCAAACTGGTTGAAATCTGACAGCTTTCAGTAAATTCGAAAAACGTTGCCAATTATAATTAAAATTCTAGAGAAATCATGCTAACAAAATCCCGTAATCCCACCAACACGAGGGGGAGTTTGGAAAATGGTTACCTGGTACGACAGATTGTGTATTTTGTGATTCCCCAGGGAGGTTTTTAAAATCAAATTTTTGCGATTTTATGAGTTATGACGAGCGTTATGATGATTTGAATGTGCGCTTTGGGTCATATTGACCCGAACGACTTTGGAAGGTTAAAAAGACATTTGAGTGGCTCCAGAGAGTGAAGTCAATTTAAGCTACTATAGACAGTCAAGGATGGTATTGAAGTTTGTAATATCAACTATGCTAGTGGCTCCAGAGAGGTCGTTTTCTTCCTTCCTCAGCCAACGACAACTTCAAAGATAGGGAACTTTTGTGGAAATAAGGATTTTAGAAGAAGTTGAGAAAAGGCTTAAAGAGCTTCTTCAATATTTAAGGCAACTATTTAAAATTGAAGATTTTGAGGAACTATATTAAATGTATAAGGAGTATTTGGAAGTACGTTTTCGGATTGTTCAGATTTTATTATACTCATTCAACCTTTAAGTAGCAAAGGATATGGAATATATAAAATATTAATTTTGCTAGTGGTTTCAATTTCAAAATTTGTTCAGACATAGATTGACGATAAATTTTTCTATATATAATGAAAAGGTTTTCGAAAAAAATATTTTTTTAGGTTCCTACTTAACAACTTTAATCGTCAGAATAAGATCCAAGACAATATGAAAGTAAACTGTTCAGATATTAAAGAAAAAATATTTCATACGTTTCTGATGTTAAGTTTAAATCAGCTTGAAAAGCCTAAAATAAGAAGGATGAGAAATTTCAAATGTTTTTGAGACTTAAAACAGCACAACAGCAAATACACAGCAAATTTATTATCGGCAAACAGATACAAGACATTTCAAACATCGTTCGATTTTTTTTTAAATTTATATTATTCGAGTAAGCACCAAGCCCATGCGGCTCCAGAGAGTGAAATCAATCAGATATTTCACTGTAACTTTTGAAAGTCAAACGCAACACAAAAAATCAAATTTTTCTACAGTTTCTGAAAAGAAAAACTAACAAATCAATTGAATCAAAATTTCAACACTATTTAAACATATTGATTTGTTATAAAATGATCCACAAAAATGTGTTTAGAGAATGTTTCAAAGCTAACTGCCAAACTTTTCCTCGAACCGAATCCATACACACAACTGTATACGATCCACTTATGTGTTTAAGGCTATGATCATTTAGTATCCGGGCATTTTACTTCGGTGATAGCTACGTTATTAGAGCTCGGATATGCAAAACTTTAGCAGCGTTGTGTTGGTTATGAAAAGGACTATCTTGCCTATTTTTGCCAGATTTTTAAGTTAATGTGTGTTTGAGATATTTACGATGCAAAAAGACATGGTAAAAATAATTTTGCACAAATTTGCGCCTTTTGCGCATTTTGCGCCTCAGAAACTCTTCATTTTCGACTTGAAAACTTATAAACTGTTGATTTTTTTCTGATTCTTTTTTGGACCGAATGGTTAAGAAGTATAAGGAGCCACTCTAGAATCCACACGAAGCTCAAATCAAGCATCGGAATGGAACCCTTGATCTTAAATATGGTAAAAAGTCTATGGTTATTGGGGGTAACTGAATGCAGACCCCTTAAATAATGCAATTAATCCATTTCCGTCGGTCAAAAAGTGTTTTCCGACTAGTAGACACCTAGTAAATAACTAATAGCGAACAGTTCCTTAGATTGCAACATGTGCAACCGGTTTTTACGCAATGTGACAGATGTGTCCTGATGGACGAAGAAATTTATGTTAAAACCGGATTTAAAAGATCAAATTTTTCGAGATGCCTACTCATGAAAAGTTTCCAATCAGATTCCAATTGCTTTTTCCAGGTGAGTTTGTGTAAAACATTATGATTTTGCAAAGGTTTTGCTGCTGTGGTAAAAATAATAGATCAATACATGACTGAAAAAAGTGTGCAAAGATAAAAAAGAGATTTTATGAAAAAGTTAGAGTATTTCTTGAAATCATTGATAAATATATTTTTTTTATATTTTTATATTAAATGTCATATCAAAACCTTCATTTCCTCCATAGAAAGTTTTTCGATCAAATGAATAGTTTTTAAAATACAATCGTTTGTAACTGCCCGGATACTAAATGATCATAGCCTTATTCATAAATGGGACCGTTATTAATGTGTATATTTTCAAAACCACATCACCGCGACGTACCGGACTTGGCCTTTTGAGGACTTCCGAGCTCAGTCGTACTGATTCTTGCCAACGTCTTAAGTCTTCCAAAGTCTTAAGCAATAACACTTCGAATTCAAGGGCCAATCCGCGTGATGAATTTCTACCAATTGACAAATCCCTACAACAGACCTTGGGTAGCTCTGCTTCTTCCATTGACGCCTATCCACATGCCACGCTTGCTAACTCAACAAGCACAGGCCTTCATCACTGGGACGCAACGTATAGGTCCAACGAAGACCCCTGTTAACTTCGATTCAATTGCGCTGATTTCCGTCAACGTCATCAGTCGTCCCGGCCCTAAGTTCGTCTGTGGCGTAGGGTTTCTTCAGTCTGTGAGCTCAGGCAAGTATGGCCCTCCTGACCGTTTTCCTTCGCCTGATGGTTCCCTCCCTTCCAGCGTTCGAGACTCTAGCTCTACGTCGGAATCTTATGATCAAATCATCATGGAGTTCCAGAATGTCAGGGGATAGCCTCCTGTCTAGCAGATTATCTGCTAGCCAGTTTTTTTTTCCTGCTATGACGTCGTCGTTTTCATGGAAACATTTTTCATATCCGAAGTGAGCTCCCTCTGCGCCTCTGAAGACGACATTCTCGTCATTGCATTGGTGACTTCAATATGCTCGGTTGGAAGTGATGCTCCAATTATGGTAGTTTTTTGTACCCAGATCCTGTGCGCTCTACATTTTCGGAGTCTTTTAACATCATACATACAAAAAAAAAACGTCATACTAGACTCCCTCAGTACGGATCCTGAGGCGCGACTCATAAGAGGCAGAGAAAGAGACCTCCCTGGGAGTGCTCTAGCCTTAAAAACTTTCATTAGGAGCCTCGACCCACCTTGGGCGCGAAACTTGAAGATAGCGGGCTCGCTCCTGCCGTGTCCGATGCTGGTCGCAATGGCACTGTTGAACGGTCCATGCTTCGATTTTTACCACTGAGGAGCAGCCGCATGGGATTTTCCGGAAACGATCCTGTAGACAGCCGCCTTGGCTGTTCCGGTCTCGTAGCTGCTGAGCGACCGCCCACTTGTTCCTATTTCTGCCACCGGGGGCTGCCACCTTCACTGTGCGGATTCCGTTGCGAATGAACAGACCACCTGACTATTTCGACTTCGACCACCGAACGCGGCCGTCCTGGCTGTGCCGACGTTGATTGGATCGAACCGTACTCTTCGATGTTCGCATCTCGAATTCCTCCGAAATCTCTAGCTTCGTTCGCACGCCGGCCACTTTTTACGGAACTAATCATGACGTCTGTCATTTTCCACGTAAGCCACTGTCAACTTTTCCGAACCGAAGAATGCCCAGTCAGGAGGTTTATTCCGACAATGTGTCCGATTTCGGACGAATTCGGCTTGTCGAGCAGTGTTTTTTTAATAACAGTTTTCCAGTCAGGGTTTTTATCTGTTAATCCGCTGCACGCTAGCAAAGTTTTGCTGAGAAGTGAGTTTTTTTTTATAAAAAATGCTGCCAGTTCGCTCGTCACATATCTAATTAAAAGAGATATTATTCAATAATAATGCAAATGCAACAAGATGCCGCACCGTTTCGTTGAGGACGACAGCAATCGCACACTCACTGTCCTTTCCGGCTGCTGTTAATTTAAAATCGAGCACGACCCCCTG
Source organism: Uranotaenia lowii (assembly GCF_029784155.1). Classification (NCBI taxonomy): domain Eukaryota; kingdom Metazoa; phylum Arthropoda; class Insecta; order Diptera; family Culicidae; genus Uranotaenia; species Uranotaenia lowii. The sequence continues at coordinate 350,028,708 of NC_073692.1, read as the reverse complement.
TGGGTGCACTCCGGACGCCCACAGCAGCATTCGCACTCTTCCGCTGCCTTCGCTTGACATCCATCGCTATCACTGTTCGCTTGAACAACTCCGAAAATATCGTGCCGACTTACTTCGACTATAGTGATCGAAATTCAATTTTTGATCGTGGTCATCAACACCCAAAGAAATGCCGGGTCGAGATGGTCACATAGGCGCACTTCAGGAACTCCTTCCGGAGGATACTAATGGTGCACTTTTCTTTCCGCTGACCGTCGAGGAAGCAGTAAAATTGCTCGATTCCTGATAGCGCTCTCCTCCCGTAGATGTCCAAAGATAGAAGTGAGGAGCTAGCACGTTATCGAAGTCGGAAGCGTTCCTAGGAACCAATGGCTTCGACAAAATCTTCCACATTTACGTGGCACCTTTTGCCAACAATACCGCAACGAAAGTTTTTGACGTCCGGAAAAAAGGTAATGAGCCTTCCGTAGAAAAAGTAAGCCACCCGTCCAAAAACAGGGGTCCTGAAGAGGATTAAATTTTCCAATCAGGAAATTATCTAACTTTACTCCTAATTTGCTACTCACGTTTGCCCCCTTTTTCTCGCTTTGCTGGTACTTTGCAAGCTGACCTTGAAGTAACCGTTTGCTGGGTTTGCGTTTGAGTGTCCACGAGCTACCTCCTATCCGCTTGTTTCGACCTCTTTTCTCAGCAGTAGCATCTTTTTTCGCGTCGCTCAGTAATGGTGCGAAATCTTCAGCGTTTTTGATGTGCGGGAAACTTACTACGGTTTCCTCCACCACTTTGCACGGCTTTTTCTCCGGAAGTGTCGTGCTTGACAGCAGAAATGTTGCCAACATTCAAGCGTCTATTTTTACTGGGTGATGATTTTTTTTGCGGTGCGATTGGTACCTCATTAGTGCGATTCCTCTCTGTATTTGTTTGTTTATTTTACGCCAGGGGTGTTTTCAAATCTTGATTGCCCGCTTTAAATTGTTTATGGAGAAATGGGTAAATTATAAATGTTTGTGCATCACTCGAATACCCTATTTAAAAAAAACTAAATGTTACACGGGCCAGCCAGATGCCTTGTACATATCGTTTGCTTTACAAGCAGAGATACCAATGTACTTGATTTTTCAGGATTTGCCTGATTTTTCGAGTCACAGCTTGACAACCTGGTAAGCCATTGGATTTCCCTGATTTTTGAAAATAAGCCTGATTTTGTAAGGAACTGCATTAGATACCAAAAAAAAAAATAAGAAAAAAAATGCATTAGATACCATTGCTGAAGTGAAAACGTGGAACGACGACCAAAAAAAAAAAGATCATCACTTTTAGCGAAATTTCCGTAATTTTGACGTATCCTGATTTTCATTTCACCAGTCCCTGATTTTTGAAAAAAAACAGAAATGGCAACCCTGTTTACAATAGTGCTCATTTCTCTTTTCAGAGCAGAGTGAGAGGCAAAAAGAACTCAGGAGCAGAGATGCCAATGTGCCTTATTTTTCAGGATTTGCCTGATTTTTTTAGGCTCAGCCTGAAAACCTGATAAGCCATTGAATTTCCCTGAGTTTTGAAAATATACCTGATTTTGCCTGATTTTTGCGAATCTGATGAAAAATGAGTAGTAAGGAACTCGATTAGGATTGCTGAAGTGAAGAAGTGGCTGAATCAAAACAATCGTAAGATTTCCTGTAATTTTTATTTAAAAAAGGGAATTAGAGAAAATCTTTCGATTGCTTTGATTCAGTAGAATTATTCAACCAAGTAGGCTCACAACACATATTAGAGGAAAAATATGGAACGAAAGCCAAAAAAAAGGTCATCACATTGAGCGAAATTTCCGTTACTCTAACGTAGCCTGATTTAGCCTGATTTTTATGTTACCATTTCAATGATTTTTGAAAAAAAAAAATGTTGGCAACCCTGCACAGGAGCATTAAATTTTTGAGGCAGATTGTCACTCGTTCTCATTCCTTCTTGCCGCTCAAAGAGTAGGAGCAGACTGTATGCAAAAAAAAACTGCTGGATATCTGCTTTGCTAGCGATGGGTCTCGTGGCAGCAGAGGTGCCAGGTCGTTTTGTCAAAAATCAGGACATCGCCGAGACAAAAATCAGGATTTTTCAGGACACCACTAAATTGGTGAAAATAACATGCAGTTCTGACTAAATTGCATAACTAAAGGCGAAATATAGGCGCTCATGACGTCTGAAATTATGCAAATGAAGCGAAAATAACCTTGGCTGGCCTGCAGTAAATATCGAAAAACACTATTAAAATATCATTTGAACCGAAGATTATTATTGCTTAATCTGGTTAAACTATTTTATTTAAGATTTGTTTAATGTTCTCATAATTTTACAATAAATTTAGTTATAAATTAGATATTTTTGAAAAATCAGGACAAATCAGGACATTTTAAGGCCATTTTTAAAAAATCAGGACAATTCAAGCGTTTTTGAAAAATCAGGACGGCCTCTCGAAAATCAGGACAAATCCTGATAAATCAGGACACCTGACACCCCTGCGTGGCAGTCCAACATCATCTAGCTTTACTGGTCTTGCTCAAAGCCATTGCTAAAAATATGTTGTTGATTGCAGATAACAATTTTTTACAAATGACCAAAAATTAAGTCTTTATTCGTTGAATAATGTTTCTTTTTGTTATTTTTGAATAAGCCTTAATTATTGTGACAAATTAAACTGAATTAATTCAACCTTTGAGTATCAGGGTGTGGTTCTTAGCTTGAGATGTAAAATTGCAAAGTCGTTACTGAAGATAAACCATATGGATGGACATTTCAAAAATATTTTTTGTTAATAGTAATTAAACCTGTCATCTGCAGTCGTTTTGTTTAAGTTTAATTTCCAAATTCGAAGCCATAATGTACGCCTTCTATCTATCTTTAAAACGAAGAAGAATTACTAGCAAATAAGGAAAGCTCGTTAAGCTTAAGTTATTAGGTGTTTTTGCAATAGAAAACAGTAAAAAAACACATGCAAATTTTTCATCTAAATTAGTATATACAATGTTGGAATAGTCCTATCTCCTCCTATATTCTCCCAAAATAACAAGGAAAACTAAATCAAGTTGATGCGAAATAATCTCTAACTAAACAGACTTCTACCCCACTTTCATCAGCCCTCCTATCCTGACTCCTTAAATTCATCAAATGAGTACACCGAGTAATCAAGAGTCTTTACAACAACCCAGCAAATAGCAAGAAGAAAAAAAAATTGCATCGTTTATTATACAGACACACATATACATAAATGTAAAACTATATTTACTCTTTAAAACTATAGTTGTAAAAAACTGAGAAAGGAAAAAAAACGAGAAAAAAAAATTAACAAAAAAAAAAATCCGATGGGTAAAAATTCTTGAAAATCCTCACTTTAAGTGTTCTCATCATGTTTTAAAAACGAGCCACTAGCGAGAAGAAACGAAAAAAAATCAATCTACAAGTATTTGCACAGTTTAATTTTACGCAAAGTTACAAGAAAAAAAAACCAACAAAAAATAATCTTACTACTTCTCGAAATCTATAGACGTCGTCGTTTCATCTTTTCGTCCTGTTTTAACCAAACTCTTAAATGTGTCTTTCCTGTCCGGTAAATTTCAGAACTACTTAATACAAAAACCATTGAACATTTCCGTTCTGTTATTTTAACTTTTTCGCCTCTATCTAACTCCTAATAGCTGTGTAAATTTTTGGAATTAAGTCAATAGATTAAAATCGAAAAATCTTCTCCTAAAATATCGATCGTTGTGGCAGAAGCAAAAATCTGTTCCAATTGTTTTACCGCAAACTTTAAAAAGGATTCAATCCGATAAGGAGAAAATATTTAAGAAATCTCAAAACGACATCCCGTTGTTGAATGTTTCTGAGTGAATGTTGAAGAAGATGATAAGGAAACAAAACCATCATAGCTTAAACAGAAATGTAAAACTGGCGAAAAAGGGTAACCATTGAGAGAGCAAACACAAAAAAAAATGAAATAATAAATCGGAAAAGACTTGACTTTAGACGAAAATCAACCTTAGGCCATAAAGAGTAAACGGGATCGAGAATCACTTATTAGATGTTGTATTTGAGGAAAACTAACAGCCGAACGAAAAGTCTAACTGAAAAAAAAGGAGCTAAAAGTCACCAAAGCTCACCACGAATATTAGAAATGAGAAATGAAATCCAGAATGAAGTTAGAAAGAAGAAAAACATTAACATTAATCGTTAAGCCACTGTAATATTCGCGGAAATTTACTGTATTAGTTGTACCCGTGTAGTCAGTAAGATTGCAGTTGCATCCATTAAACTCATGAAAGGTTCTCATCCACGGATTTAATAAAAAAACTACTGATTCATGATAACTTTAAATTGATCATTTTGTTATTAATCAATAATTTTAATCTATTTATATTGTTCCTAAATTGTACCTTGATTGCATTTCGAGGATGATTTGATTTCAAATCAATAGATTTTGATACAAATTTCTGTTTAAGCATATTTTTTTTTGTATTTTCACGAATTTTTTGTCGTTTTAATTGCTTAAAATTGCACTGATCGAACGAACTGGGAACACCATTTCAATCGAATAAAAACCACGTCGAGGACCCTAGCAATTATACAATATTGATCAAAGAAAGAAATGAGTAAATTGAAAATATCCTAAAAGACAATACATAGTGTTAAAAAAGAGTAGTAGAAGAACAAAAACCATTAAGAAAAAATAACCCGCAGAACAAAAAAAAAAAAGATGAATCGAATCGCAAAATAAAACAAAGCAAAACCCAACAACCGAACGGTGTTTTACATTATCAAGATTGAATGTATAAAAGTAAATATAATGGAACAAACAAAGAACCGCGTAAATACACACACAAGAAAGTTAGCAGTAGTTAAACATCATGATAAAAAGAATTCAAAACAAACAAAAACCCAGTCAAATTGCATCACTCACAAACACACACATATACAAATTACACAGAACAATCACGCAAAGACACACAAAACGCACACAACCGCGCTGATTCAAAGTAGGAAAATATTCTTCCTGTTAAATCCGAAAGCAAAAAAAACACATGTCGAAATTTCCGATCAGCACATACACACATACTCTAGAAAAGGAAAGTGAACGTTTTAAGAGAAGAAAACAGTGAATCATTCAAATCACTCTTATTGAAAACTTATAGTTAAATCCTTCAAGCAGCATTTCACAAAAAAAAATCAACCACAAACACATCCACTCAAACAAAAGTAAAATTGACTCTGTTACAATAGAAACAAAAAAAATTACAAATACCAAACAGATATATTCACACGTTTGAAATTGAAAGAATTCCAAAGAAGAGAAGGTGAAGCAACACAGAGAGAAAAAAAAAACAGAGTTTATTCTATACTAGGCATTTAAGCAAATCAAAACAAATCAATGTTAAACGATGCGTGAAGTTAAGAAGAGGTATAAACAACGGTACAGAAAGAGTTATTGAGTATATTAAAATCGGAAGGGGAGAGTTGGAGGAATAAAAAAACACAATGGAAAACGGTTGTCCGCAAGCGAAAGCGTAAGGAAGAAAGGAAACCATGTGACATTATTGTTTGTAATCTAAAGGAATGGAAACGTATTCTATAAGATTAATAAAGAGCTAAAAATGAAAAAAAAATGATTCTCAAATGGAAACCGATTCTGTTTTTGTTTTTATTCAGATGACAATGGATCACTGGAAAATGCTAGTTTTCCAAGAAGAGTCGCCACTAGCGCACAGAGCTGTCAAGCTTCATAATCAAAATAGTAGGGGATAAATTTACAAAACATTGCACTGTTTTGCACTATGCACTATGGGTGGTACCACGGACAAAAATCATAAAAAAAATAACTAAAATTGTAATAGAAATAGACATTTCGTTAAAAAAGCCCAAATTTCTGAACTCTTCCATTTTTTAGATATTGAAAAACGAAAAAAAAATTACAAAAAATATATATGTTTGAAAAAACTTAAAAAGCTAATTTTGGACAATTGATAAAAATAAACTTCTACGTACAATATATTGTTGTAAATGTTAATCGTCAAAAATACAGTGTTAGTCTTGAGTGACGAGAAACCAAATGGGCTGGCTTTTTATTGGAATTTTGTTTCTTAGTTTCTCATACATAGGTAGCCAGTGTTCGGCATCGCTAACATAAAAATTAGCGCCGCTAGTTAAATTGCATACTAAGTCAAAGTTAGCGATCGCTAATTAAAACCGCTAAACATGCTGAAGAATTTATCGTTTATACATAAAGCGCTAATCGCTAACCGCTAGCTATTGAACGAAAAACGTATATTGAAAAATTACTCATCTTTTTTTGTAGATTTGATGTTTTTTGAACTTTAAATAAATATTTAATACCGGAAAATACAAATATAGTTGACTCAAACTTCTATCAACAATACAAAAAATAACAATTATTTATAGCATGAGCTATGGCTGCTTTTGAGCCAGTCCGATGCTAAAGCTTCAACCAGTTTTCATCTTTTTAAAATTTAAGAGATAGAAATGTATGAATCTAATGATAGGAACATTGCAAAACGCACATCTTTTCAAGAACAACAAACTAACAAAAAATCGAGGGCTCAATGAACTATTCGATGACGAGTAATCTGAGATAATATGGGGTCATTTTCGAATTTATCAAACTATAAGGTTCAAATACCTATCTATTGGTTTAAAAACATCTATGATTTTTTTGGGTTTGATTTAAATGCCTTCAATTCGATTCAACAGGCTAAAACTCAGTGTTCGGCATCGCTAATTGAAAGATTAGCGGCGCTAATTAAATCGCTAACACATTCAAATTTAGCTATCGCTAATTGAAACCGCTAAATGAGCTAAACAAGTTATCGCTTCAAGCTTAAAGCGCTAATCGCTAACCGCTAACAGTTGACTAAATATAACGTAAACAACAAGGCAACAGCATAGATTATGGTTGCATCTAAATTTGTTTGCTGAAATACTTTACAAACATAGTGCAGATTGTTTATTGTGCCCAGTCTGATGAAAAATCTTTAACGAGGTTTCAATTTTTTGTTTCAAACTTTTAAAACAGAAATGCGAAATTCTTTTGATAGTAGCATTTCCAAACGGGGATCTATAAAAACTAAATGAAATAAAAATGCAAATTCATAGAATGAATGATTTTATCTTATTTTTATTTTACCTGATTTGAAATCAAGCGAAAACTGTATTGTAAAAAGTAAATATCTCATCCACGTAAAACAAGTTGTAAAAAGTGTTTTTTTTTCAGTATTTATTAAACGAGATCTAAAGTGAGATCTAAAAACTTGGAAATTTGGAAAATCCTTTGAAAATACATCGATTAACCTAAAATGCATATCCCATCAAATCATCGCATGTGAACGACTTTTTTAAAGTCATATTAAATTTTGATTAAGTAGGCCGTGGACAGTACTTTTGAAAGCTAAAAACATCGAAAAGTTGACGTTTTAGCTTTGAAATGCATAAAGGATGTTTAAAATAGTTTAATACTATTCAACAATATTTATTGAATTCTTTGTCTAAGAATGTTGAGAAAAGAAGTTCTAAAAGAGAAAAAAAAGTCAATCAAAGAGACCATGCGAAATGACCATTTTCACTTGGGGCGCATATTGGTTTAAGAATTATACCCGATGACTCTTTAACTTGTCAAATGACAAAAAGTTTACTTCTATCAGTAATGATTCGTATATTTGAAACAAGTAAATGGAAGTTAGCGGTCTTCATTTAGCGGAACCAAAAAATAGCGGAACTTTTTAATTCGCTAGCTCGATCAAAATTTAGCGACAAAATTAAACCGCTAACAAAAAGTTATCGGACTAACTAGCGAATAGCGGATTAGCGTTTTTATGCCGAACACTGCTAAAACTCCGTTATCTGATTAGATACGGTTACGTTCTTCGACAAAGTTGTTCAGCAGAAAGAATCCTTTCGAAAATTTACAAATTGGTAAAAAACCTAACACTCTGTTCCAGAGTTAAAAGAAAAATCATGTTCGTATTTAAAAACAAAATAATTTTTTCCATACAAACCTAACCTAGCTTGCCAGATTGCCAAGTTTTATCCGGACTTGCCCCGATATTTGAAACTAATTTTGAAAAAAAAAACCGGTTTGGCCCGGATGCCCGGTTTTCGTCCGAAAATAGCCCGGATTTTGTCCGAATTTATTCACTTTGTTTGCTAAATCAAATAAAAAACTCGAATCGAGACATTTGATTTTTGATTTTTTAGTCCAAAATCGAATTTTCTAAGGCAAATATTAAATAATTATTAAGGGTTTTTTGGAAGGCTAAAATACAATTTGAATTTGCTGATGATGTTTTTCAATGGAAGAAATATTGATTAAGGCGTTTTATTGAACTTTTTTAAAATATTCCTCGGTTTTGCCAAAATTTGCCAAGATATTGCCCGATATTGGGTTAAAATGTTTAAATCAAATGCCTGGATTTTGGCAGATTTTTAAATAAATTAGCGCTGATTTGCTCGGCCCTGTTACGTGCCGATAAAAAATTGGCAGCCTTATTCTACCAGTATTAATACGTGAGTTTGAAACAAATATATGGGAGTTAGCGGAACCAAAAAATAGCGAAACTTTGAATTCGCTCACTCAATCAAAATTGAGCGGCAAAATTAAACCACTAACTAAAAAATAGCGGACTAATTAGCGATTAGCACTTTAGTGCCGAACACTAGGTAGTCATACCTATAGTGTGTAATTTAAAGGCGTTAAAATTCATGGGAGCTTTCAACATGCCCTCTAGCAAACATATTATAATCAACATTGGTAACTCTCAGCATGCTTCATATACTTCAGCAAGGACATGTATATAAGCACCACCTCCTGGAGAAAGTTCTTACTAGAAGGAAATTTCAAGCATTGAAGTACACTGAGGTTTTTTTTAAACGGTTTTTTTACGCGGCTTTTTTTACGCGGATTTTCGAATTAACGCGGTTTTTTTTAACGCGGATTTTCGAATTAACGCGGTTTTTCAGAGAAAATATTCTAAGACTTTTTCAAAGGAAAACACTTAGAATCATTTTGTAGTTGGGAAAATCTTAGCTCTGAGACTAAGAACGTGATACATGAGATCTGAGACCTGAGACCTGAGACTTGAGACCTGAGACCTGAGACATGAGACCTGAGATTTGAGACCTGAAATATGAGACTCGAGATCTGAGACATGAGACATGAGACATAAGACCTAAGACATGAGACCTGAGACCTGAGACATGAGACATGAGACCTGAGACATGAGACCTGAGACATGAGACCTGAGACATGAGACCTGAGACATGAGACCTGAGACCTGAGACCTGAAATGACCTGATACCTGAGACAGGAGACATGAGACCTAAGACCTAAAACATGAGACTTGAGACATGAGACCTGAGACATGAGACATGAGACATGAGACCTGAGACCTGAGACATGAGACATGAGACCTGAGACATGAGACTTGAGATCTGAGACATGGAACATGAGACCTGAGACATGAGACCTGAGACGATCTGAATTCCACACTGTCAAATAAGCCTATATTCTACTATTCTATTAATCTAATTGATTTTGTTTTTTATCTTAAAAATAAACTATCATTGTACGCAAATTTTTAAATAATCATGGTTCTTACGCGTTTTTTTAGTAATGTGCTTTTCTGCGCGAAGTTTTTAATTAAAATGGATTTTTTACGTGGATTTTCGAATTTCGGGGTTATTTAACGTGGATTTTCGAATTTACGAGGTTTTTTTTTACGCGGATTTTCGTATTACCGCGGTTTTTTTTACGCGGGACGAAATACCGCGTAAAAAAACCTCAGTGTACTGAGGAAACTCTGAACATTCTTTTCATCAACCGTGGGTTCGCGTCTTTACTACAAAAGTTCGTGTTTGAACTTGCATTTCTATGACAACGCAGAAAATTTTGTTTATATTTTATTTTCAACATAGGAATTTCAGCCTACTCCAACTTTTCTTCGTGTAGTAGTATGTTGCTATGGTTCTCAATTTGTGTTGTTTTCTGCCGAATGGAAAAAAGGTCCCGACTGACGGAGTATGCTAATAAATCTACAATTTTAGATTCTAATGTCATTTGAATTGGAACAATCATTGATGGAAATTTCACTGTTTGGACAATACTGAATATTTCATAAAAGAAATCATAAGAAGGCAACAAATTACTTAGTAAATTGATCTTAAAATCTACTCTACAATATGATTTGAGATTTATTGATAACCATATCATCGTTATTATTATAATTATCTGGAGCACGTTCGGTAAATGGAAATCAGCGTTTCTCTAAAAATAAATAAATTGGTAAAGGAACAAATTCTTCGTGTAGAATTCGCTCTTTTTAATACTTTTCATTTAGGCACATCTGATTTTTTGAAAGCTCCAAAACATGTTGAACCGATAAATCAAAATCATATTTTGAGTATAAAATTTATTAACGAAGTCAACTTACTTATCATGAAAGATGTTATGAAAAAAATAGTAGATATACTTGTGTTGTATTTAGTATAATTGTCAGATCGGGACACAAAGTTTTGGTGATAATGAGCTTAACAGTTTGCGCCAGAAGCTTTCGAAATTTAGTCTAAGGCAACTTAGGTCTTCTCGACAGCATTTATTTATGTTCGTAAGAACTTTCCTCACATGGAGGCGCGTTTCATGTGTCCTTCAAGTTTCTGGGAAGTGAGGAATATTCCTACTATTATTATAATTGCCTCTAGCCTAAAATGTCTATACTATACCAATCAAGTTTTCTTCTATTGGCGCACTAATGCCTGTCTATCCTCCTTTCTTTCATATTCTATGTAAACAATTTCTCTCTAGAATTTCATCCCACCGAACATGCAATTTAAAATTTCGTGTCATAAGAAGCATGCAGAAAGCATGAAAAAATTAAGAAAATGAAATAATCAAAGTTTTCGGACGAGATCATTAAACTCCGCCTGATTTTATTCAAGTTTTACGTGGATATTCTAACAAGTTCTGAAGAGTCCCAGCTCTAATGTAGAGATTTTAAGATTTTTTAGAATTTCATCCTTTTAAATTTTTTGGACCTACCCGGCCTTTATGAAAGGAAAATATAAAACCAGCAGATCGTTTTTTTTTTTACAAATTAGAGCTGGCAGCCACTGAAAGGAAAAGGGCCTGAATTTCGCACAAATACATGTATACTTTCCCCCATTTATTAACACATAAGCCACTTCCAGAATGTGACTGTGGAATGTTAACTTATGATCTGACAATCGCAACAAAAAGAAGTGACAGTGGAATTGTTGAAAACATTTTGAAAATATGTTTATCCGCTTGCTTACATGATAATCTCCCATAGTGCGTTACTATAGTTACCATAGTTGCTTCTGGTAACGGTAGTAGTAAACAAAGATTAGAATTTTTGATATTCTGTCAGTGTCATTCCGATCGAGCGAAACAAAGCAGTCATAATAAACAAGAATGAGCGCAAAGGATATCTAGACATAAAGGTAACATGAAGAGACAGGTTGGCAGATTCTATAAGGTTTTAATTCATATATTTTATTTCGAGTACGCCATTTTGAATGTGGTTCAAGCTGGTTTTTTTAGGCTACGTATTCAAAATGGGAAAATCGATTTCAAAGTGCTGGTAAATAAGTTAAAATATAGCTCGAATAGTGATTAGCTATAGACACTATAATTTCATATAGTCTGGCAAAGGGAATTACGGGAGCCAATCGAACTGTCATTCGTGGGAGCCAATCGAGCAAATTTTCTAAATGTTGAAAAATCACGGTTGAAGTATTGTGATTCATAAATCTTTTCTGGCATTTTGTTACCTACTTACCTACCTAAGGGTCCAGCGCCGATTGACCGGCGCATAGGGCTGAGATAAAAGATCTCCACTGCTGGCGATCCGGAGCCAGCGTCTTCACTTGCTGCCAGCCGAGGTTCTCGTCAACTGTGCGGATTTCAGCGGCTAGACTTCGCCGCCACGAGCTTTTGGGCCTGCCTCTTCTTCGATGCCCATCTGGATTCCAGTCAAGCGCCTCTCTGCAAATCTCGTTTTCATCTCTTCGCAGCGTGTGCCCAATCCATCTCCACTTACTTTCCCGAATCTCGATTTCTAGCGCCTTTTGATGACACCGGTGATGAAGTTCAACGTTTGAGATCCAGTTGCCAGGCCACCAAGCGCGGATGATGTTCCGCAGGCAGCGATTCACAAAAACTGATTGATTTCCATCGACTTGGTCTTTCCGACATTGATTTTGAGACCTGCTGCCTTGGAGCTTTCGGTGAGGTCGTCGAGTTTGCTCTGCATGTCTTGTTGTGTTTGGGCGAGCAAAACAATATCGTCTGCCAGGTCAAGGTCGTTCAGTTGCTCCATGGTTGAAGGATTCCACGGCAATCCTCGGTTTGGTCTACAGTCAGTCGATCCAGTCAAGATCTCATCCATTACGATGAGAAAAAGCAGCGGTGACAAAATACATCCTTGTCTCACTCCAGCAGTTACCGGGATTGGTTCGGACAAGACACCGTCGTGCAAGACCTTGCACGAAAATGCCTCGTACTGTGCTTCGATGAGATGGACTAGTTTCTCTGGGACCCCTCGTCGTCTAAGAGCAGCCCAGATGTTTTCGTGGTTCAGTCGGTCAAATGCTTTTTCGAAATCAACGAACACCAGCAGAAGAGAGTCCTGGAATTCGTTGATTTGTTCCAGTATTATTCGTAGCGTTGTGATGTGGTCCACACATGATCGTCCGGATCGGAATCCAGCTTGTTGCCGTCGGAGTGTAACGTCGATTTTCTCCTGGATCCTGTTCAGGATCACTTTGCAGAGTACTTTGAGGGTTGTACAGATCAAAGTTATGCCACGCCAGTTACCGCACTCTGTTAGGTCTCCTTTCTTTGGGACCTTTACGAGGATACCCTGCATCCAGTCGGCCGGGAATGTTGCAGTATCCCAAATGTCAGCGAATAGACGGTGCAACATTTGTGCTGACAGGGCAGGGTCGGCTTTGAGCATTTCAGCAGGAATGCAATCGATTCCAGGCGCTTTGTTGGATTTCATGTCCTTGATTGCCGCTTCTATTTCAGCCAGCGAGGGCGCTTCCGAATTGACGCCATTAATGCGACTTACTGTGGGCGCCTCGAGCTGCGGGTTCTGTTGGCCATTGCTATTTGTAACTCGAAAAAGTTGATCAAAATGCTCAGTCCAACGCTTGAGCTGATCTGTTCGATCTGTCAGCAGCTGACCTGCTCGGTTTTTCAGCGGCATTCTTGCATTAGTCCTTGCACCACTAAGGTGGCGAGAAATATCATATAATAATCGGATATCTCCAATGGCGGCGGCTCTTTCTCCCTCTTCGGCTAGGGAGTTTGTCCAGGCTCTCTTGTCTCGTCTACAAGCTCGTTTAACTGCCTTTTCCAGCTCCGCATATCGTAAGCGGGCGGCTGCTTTGGCTGACCCGGTACATGCCTGCTCAATTCCGACTTTCGCCTTTCTCCGATCATCGATCATCCTCCAGGTTTCATCCGACATCCATTCACTTCGTCTTCCACAAACTTTACCGAGAGTACCATGGCTCGTCGTGATAAAGGCATTCTTGATTCCACACCACTGTTCTTCGACTGTTCCGTCTGTCGGCAGCTCCGAGGCTCGGGATTCTAGCTGTTCAACGTATGCCCTTTTCACCTCTGGATTCTCCAACCGGCGGACGTCGTATCGACACCCGACTTTCTCCTCGCGCCGTTGGACACGCGCAACTCTCAGTCGTATCTCGCCAAGGACGAGGTGATGGTCAGATGCAATGTCTGCGCTTCGCTTGTTGCGGACATCAAGAAGGCTCCTTCTCCATTTTCGGCTTATGCAGATGTGGTCAATTTGATTTTTTGTTCGGCCATCTCGGGATACCCAAGTGACCTTATGTGCTGGTCGATGGGGGAAGAGCGATCCACCGATCACCATGTTGTTGTTGCCACAAAATTCTACAAACAGCTCTCCGTTTTCGCTCATCTGTCCTAGGCCATGGCGCCCCATGATGCGCTCAAAGTCCTGATTATCGGAGCCAATCTTTGCGTTGAAGTCGCCTAAGTGGATTTGAATGTCACCCTTCGGAATTCTCTCAACCACGCTGTTCAATTGACTGTAAAACTGCTCTTTCTCCTGCAAATCGGCAACGTCAGTTGGCGCATAACACTGGACCATTGTAAGGTTTCTAACCCGTGTTCTAAATCTGGCTACGATTATTCTTTCGTTTATCGGTTCCCATCTAATGAGGGCCGCGTAGGCCTGCGGGCTTAACAGGAAACCAACTCCTCGTTCCCGAGTAGCATGTTCTCCTGGTATGCCAGAGTAAAGCAGGACTTGCCCGGATTGTGTCTTGTGTTCTCCAGTATTAGGCCAACGGACTTCGCTCAGTCCCAGAATTTCAAGCTTGAAGCGGCTAGCCTCTCTAGCAAGTTGTTCCAGTTTGCCTTGTTGGGCAAGGGTTAAAACATTCCAAGTTCCAATTCGTGTCCGTGTTTTCATGCTAAAAGTCGTTGCCAAAGTTCCAATTCGGTTATTTCTTCTCTCAGTTTCTGTAACAATAAAAGATTTCAGGAGCAGTAGGTTGTTAGCCTAAAGTCCCTATCCCGCGATGGGGCTGCCATCTTGGACTTAGCTGGCAGGAGCCGCATTTCATAAATTCAGCCGCTTGCTGCAAGACAGACGCTGTTTGAGCCGCCCCTGACCTGGAGAACAGACGCTCGGTTGTTGTTGCACGCCGCCCCTGACCTGGGGAACAGACGCGTGCGGCCACCTTCTCAGTCTGCATGCGACCAAAGCATCCACCGGGGTTGGGTACCCGATCTCCGCTTAGGTTACTCGCATCCCAGCCGGTACCATGGGGAGGTAGAGATAGGAGTTGTGAATAAGAGGTGATATGACCACTATGGGGTCTCGTGTTGCACATTATCCACCGTTTACCAGCCAATAACCTTGGACATGAAGTAAATATGAAAAGATGACCTGGTACCCAGCAGAAGGTTATTTGTTTGTCAAGGATCTTTTAGGAGATGCAAGGGATCCATGCATGTTTGATGTTGCCGAGCGATAAGGCTGTAAGCACGCTGGCTGAGTCGCTGAATATCACCGTGATCGATGGATCTTCCGCTACGAAAGGCAAACTGATGGTTATCTAGAAGCTGTTGTTTTTCGAGGATGGCGTGCAATCGTCGGTTCACCATTCTTTCCATGATTTTCCCGACGCAGTCCAGTAACGTTATGAGTATGAAGCTATCGAGGGGGTAGGGTTTTAGTTTCGGTTTGGAAATAGGGATGACAAGTCCAAGTGGTATTGTGGTAGTCTGCCATCAGACCACATTTGATTGTAGATGTGGAGTATATGGTTTTGCGTATGGTTGATAGATTTTTCAGGAGAGGATATCCGATGTCGTCTGCTCCAGCTAAAAGTCCTTTGACTTTTCTCAGTGCCGACTCCAGTTCGTCGAATGAAAATTTGCTGTTGTAGTCTTTTTGGTTATGGGCTTGGTCAATTGGGATGAGGAGCAAGGGGTGCTGGAATGGAAGGAAATTGATGCGGAGTGGCCCCAGGAGGAATCGGCCCGGGAAGTGGGATCGTTGGTGTAGTGTTGATTTAGGAGAAGGTGAAAGGGATTGCTGCGGTTTTCGCCGTTTAGAAATTTTAATTTGTTCCACAGAAATTTAATGGGGGTGGTGGGATAAATTTTTTCCGTAAATTTTTGCCATCTTTCGGTTTTGGCTGAGCGAACTGCTGTTCTCCCATGAGAACGTACGGTTTTGAATGAATTCAGTGATGACCCGTTGTTTTCTTGGGTCGGCCTTTTGGATTCTCGTGAAAGATCGTAGGGCTTTGCGCCGTTTGCAGTCTTGCCTGGGACCTTACTAGTTCGCGGGATAGTCCCAGCTTTCATGTGGACCTTTGAGAAGGGCCGTTCAAATATTACGTAACGCAATTTTCGACTCAAAGCCGTTCAAATATGACGTAACGCACTTTTCGACTCCCCCACCCCCTTCCCCCTTCCCCCTTCGTAATACATTCGTCTTAGAATTAATAAGAAAAATCCATAAATCGTGAAAATGCATAGCCCCCCCCCCTCGCCCCCCTATATGCGTTACGGCTCGGCCAGAGGGTCTTCATTTTGGCTAGAAGGTCTTCATTTTGGTGGTGAATTCGTGGTAGGGTAGATGTGGAGGAATGTAGAGGGATACTACTGTTATGTCAATCGGGCTATGGACTCTGGTGCAGACTGCATTTTGTGACTTTTTGTGAGTAGTTCGATTGTTGTTGTTGTAGTTTTTCCTGGGTTGTTGGGTTGTTATGTTGGAGCCGTGGGCGGAAGAGTTTGGTTTTTAGTTCCTCGGTGTCCCTTTTTTGGATCGCTCATTTATGGGATTGATTTTTGGGTCGCATTCGATGGGGTAGTCTTCGGAAGACGCTTTCCAAAATCGTTTGGGAGCTGTTATTAAAAACGGAAACGGGGTCTGCATTCAGTAATTCCCAGTAACCATGAACTTTTTTACCATAGTTGAGATCAAGGGTTCCACTCCGACGCTTTGTTTGAACTTCGTGAGCATCCTAGAGTGGCTCCTAAAGCTTAGTTCTTTTAGAAATGGGACACTTTCTTTTGCTAATCGGACATTAAAAAAATTGATAGCATTTTGCTGTCTGTGAAAAGTACTATCTGACCTATTTTTTCATAATTAAAAATTCAGGCGTTTTCAAGATATTCATGATGCAAGAAAAAAAGAAAAAAATAATTTTGCACAGTTTCTTATTAATTATAATATTGATTATTTCATTATCATATTGATATCTTACAAAACCGTTGATTATTCAAAGAATTATTGTGTGTGAGTGGTGGAAAGTATGCAAACACTGTCAAAAATGTCCACAACGTTCAAATAAAGCATTGGAGTGAAACACATGATCGGCAACTACGGTTTAGCGTCATCAGGGAAGTCAAGGCTCATACCAGCATTTTTATTTTAGAATAAGCGAAAAACTAAATGTAGATCGTAAAATTTCTAAAAAAAATTTCCCCGATAAGCTGAAAGTGTTGCCTAGTGATGGGTTATTCAAACCTAACCTCAAACAACAATTTTTTGCCAGTTCCAGAACTCGTAAGCTGTATAGCCGGTACCGAGACTATGGGACAGATGATTTCTGATGAACGACAAAAGTTATGAAATACCCTATTTCAAACAAATTCCAGCGTTTGAATACTATACCATGTCTGCTCGTGGCACGGTCACGACCACATTAAAGTAAGTATTTGCTGATTATTTTGTATAAAATATATAGATTTGCTAAAATTCTGCTCCTGTGGAATAAAAACAACAATTTTCAAAACGAAAACTTTGGTTTTCGCTGTTTTTAAAAGCCTAAAAAGAGTAATTTTGTATATACCCTTCGGAAACTACGATCCATACTAACCGATTATACTTGAATTTCAATTTCATGATGGTTTTACTTCGTTATTGTGAGACTCTGCCAGTAGAAATTCCATTAAAACACTTCAAAGTAGCTAAAAAATAATCAAGTTTTGACCATTTCTAAACAGCTGTATCTACTAAATTGGCCTCAGTTTCTTTTAAATTATAAGTATTGGACCGAAAAGTAGCCAAAATTAAAGAAGAAGGATGTAGCCACCTAAAATACAGATTAGACGAAGTTTAAGTTTGAAAAACTGATCAAAATCATGGCTGAAAAAAGTGTGCGCCGGCCAATGGGTGGTACCAAGAATAATATAGAAATTTTTCATTAAAAAAACGATAAATATTTTTTGTCAAATTTTTTTAAGAATTATCTTAAAATTACCTTCATTTCCTTCATAGAAAGTATTTAGATCGAACGAATGGTTTTTGAGATATTTGTAACTGTCCCATTTCTGTTCCCATTTAACCATTTGGGTAAAAAAAAAAATAGACAAAATCTATAGTTCATGAATTTTTAAGTCGACAATAAAGAATTTCCGAGGCGATTATGCAAAATTACCAATAAACATTTTTGCATCATAAATATCTCAAACACATGTCAACTTAAAAATTGCAAGAAAAAATGGGCAGGATAGTACTTTTTATAACCAATACAACGCTGTTAAAGTTCTGTATATCCGAGCTCTAGTAACGTAGCTATCATCAAAATGAAGTGCCCAGATACTAAATGATCATAGCTTAATGCTGACTGTTGAGCTGCTGCTGTCATGTTGTTGTCGTTTTCGGATTCCTCTAGGGCAGTGGTCGGCAACCTTTTGAATCGAAAGAGCCAAAAACAACAAAGTTACCAAATTTCAGAGTTTGAAAGAGCCACATTAAATATTTGTTGTTGTTGTTTTTAACAAATAAAAACATATGAGCTATAAAATAAATCTCAAGAGTTTTATTTTCTAACTTTTGGATACTGTCAAAATAACTCTGGGGAATATGTTTTTGATTTCCATAAATTACATAGATTGTCTTCTGGATCATCAACTCTTGAAACATGATTTGATATCAATTTGCTTGCTTGATTTGCTTGATAAAACATGGGTCATGGGTCATGGGTTATGGGTGATATGAGAGATTTGAGAATATATTTATAATTTATTCGGCAAAGAAAACAACTTCATTTGAAATAACAAAAAAAAAATAATTTTTTTTCTAAATTATTAAGCTTTTTAAAAACATTTCCCTAGTTTAAACTAATGATTTCAATAGTCCAGAGTTTCGTTAAAATCCACTAAAGTATTTATGTAGAAGAAAATTTTCATCTTCAAAAATTATGATGGTGATTTCAAATTTAGAATATCCGTATTCCATGACGTCAGGTGAACGTGTCTTTAGAATTTTATGCATCTAGAAAATTCAAAACAGCATTTTATGTCACAGTATTTTGCATCCGATTGAACGAATTATACAATTTTATACAATGTAGACTGTACATCCATGCTTGCGTTTTAAATGAAAAAAAAAAAAATAATAAATAAATAAAATATTTCATCTGTACAAATCTGAAATAATATGATTTCATAGCCTTTATGAAAATACAAGTACATTTCAATGTAAGGATCAATTCAAGGATATTTTTGAAGTTTCGAAATAAAATTTAAAAATAATTATCAAAATGAAATCAACAACGGTTACATTTCCCAGTAAAAAAAGTTGTATAAGTTAAAAAAAGGTTCAAAATGATGGGTAACAAAAATAGTGGAATAATCTAAATTGAGTCATATACTGAATAATTTTTTAAGTCCGTCACTGAAAATTTGTTCGAAATTTGTGTGCTTTTGTCAACCTGTGCTACAGAAACACACTTGGAATTTTCCATGTGTTCGATAATGCAAGGTTTTATAACTTTTTTTTTTGAAAAACATAAAAAAATCACTTATGAAAAAGACATACCCCTGTTAAGTAGCTAATAACTTTATTACCTTATAAGATACAATGTTACGGTCTTCAACAAAGTTGTTCAGCGGAAAATTTCCTTATGAAAATTCAAAAATTGGCACAAAAAACATATGCAGCCTCTGCTCCACAGGAGGAACAAAAATAATGTTGATTTTTCAGTACTAAATATTCAATTTTCCCATACCAACCTAAAAAGTCAAATTTACTCATGTAAACGATATTTAAAAATTCTGCAAAAAATCATGGATGAGTTTTGAGACAAAACGAACCTTTTAAGGGTTTGAGAAATTCAAAAATGACCCCAAATCGACTCAGTTTAATGCACAAGTATAAAAGAGTAGAGTGTAATTAAAAAGTAAAATTGTTTAAATTTTAAGTTGTTAAGCTCTTAAAAGAATTTGATTAAACAATTAAACCAAAATATTGAACTGGTAAATCGTCTCATTTAATGAATTTTGAAAAGCACAATTCACTGAAGATAGGGAAATTGATAAAACATAAAAATTGCCTCAAAAACGACAACCTGGCAGAACTATAAGCTTCGTTGTGGAAAAGAATTGTGCATTCCTGTTTGAATAAAATTCCAAATCTTTTTCAAACTTGCAGCCTTGAAGTAAAAATTCTTGAAGTTCTGATATTGATTTTTTCTGGTTTGTTGTTGATATTTTTTAATGACACCACGATTTTTTTTTCTGGATTTGCTGTCGCTGTTGAATTTTTTTTTTCAACCTTTGTAAAATCTCATTTTGATCGAGGACACTGTAGAAGTATCAATACTCGTTTCAACCCCAATCAAGCAGAAACCACACATGAATATCATCCGGAGAACTCTTTTTTCGAGGTAGAATCCCCAATCAACATTTAGGTTTTATAACCGGCTACAAGCCCAACTTTAAGTTTCATAAAAGGCCTGCAGAATTTATAAAACAATCAGTGTTACTTGGGTCCCTCTGGTAAGGTTTTCGATATTTCCAATTCTTTCTCTGTGGGAAATGCTCCATATTGAAACCGAATATAATTACAAAGAACTAATAATTTATTTCCCAGATAAAACGGAAAGCAGAATGAATAGAACATTTTTACTCTCTGGAGCCACCCTTGGAGATCCCAACAGTTTCCCACCGTACGAATTTCTCATCATTTCCTCTCAAGCTAGTTTTTTCTCGCTTATATTTTTTTTCAAATTTTCATTTTATTGATTTTGTCGCTAATTTTTCATCGTCCATCACTAATAGTTACTCATTATAATAATAATTAGAATTATAATAATTAATATTTAATAATCATAATCATCGCAATCCGCTTCTAAGTAATTTACAGTTACACGCGCCCGTTCGCTCATCTTCACACTCACACTCACCCTTCTTTTACACGGTGGTGGTGGTGGCGATAGTGGAAATTGGAAAGTTTTCCATTGAATATATTTTTTTTTATTTTTGAGTCAATTCGATTAGATTTAATAGTTGATATTGCAAATTTTCCGAAAAGGTAAACCAAAAACAACAGAAATTGTAGTTCGACAAATGGTTTATGAATAAAATGGATACTGTCGACAGAGTACGATTTCGAGTAACTCCCTTGCGAATTAGATAAAAAAAAAAACGTAAGGGAGCTGGTTGGGGAACTTACAGGCTACTGGAATTGAGTTGAATTTGGATTGGATGGGAACTCGGTTCTTATTTTAGACTACATATTTTTTTAATGGAATTCTAAGGATTGGTTTTTAGAAATTGGAACTACATTTCAGAGGGTAAGTTGTTTCTGTTTTTTAACGGTTTGATTCGGTGGAAAAAAAATTGCTGCCTTTACCAAAAAAGATTGGCAGCACTGTCGAAAGTTTTAGATTCTGTATGTAACTTACAAGTGTGAGTGTCTGAGCCGAATTTTTTTTATAGCAGTATTGGTGAGATGAAGGTGGTTGTTTTTGTTTGTCACACGTTTTCATTTAAATTGGCAATCATCGTGTGAAAGTGTGTTTGTTTACTTTCTTCCTTTTGTTTTTATATTGGTTTAGCTGCCCTTGTCAATATTTACACACTAACAATTACTTACACGCTTTTGTTTTTAATACAAATTTCTAAACAAGAACTTGTTAGCTTTTTTTTTGTTTCTCTAAGTGGATCGGATATCTTCCTACTAGGTTTTCTACATTTTTTTTGTCGTTTTACATTCCATAATAATCGTAAAAGGTATAGTAACGAATGTTGCATTTTTTTGGTGGTCAAGTTGTCTTTTTTTTATTACGCTGCATTCTGGCTTCAGTTTTTTCTTACACATTTTAAAGCGCTCCACAACAGCTTTGGATTTTGCACACTTGTTTATCTTTTCACTAATCTATACAATTTAAATCTGTCGAGTTGTTTTGAGACTCAACTTTAGTTTAAGTAAGCTGCTCGTCTTCAAGTTGCTAGTTTTATAATACACAATGCATTTTTTTTATTTAAATGTTAGCTTAGGAGAGTGAATTTCTAGGTTTAAGTTTTTTTTTTGTTTTTGCGATTAGTACAATCCAAATTAGCTACATTCTTAATCAATCCACAGAGTTTCTCTGGGTGGAAAGTGAAAGATGCTTAGGTTTGTCTTACATTTCGGTTTTATGTTGAACGGATTTGAGAATTGTTGTTTTTTTTTATGATTACAAAACAGGTTGCATTCCTGTTTTGCGCCGTTAATGTCTTCTTTAATTTATTAAATATTACATCACTATATGTACAATGCACGTAAATATTTATATTCAAATATGTATAGACCTTCCTTACAGACTAATATAAACAAGAGACAAAAAATGGTACATTGCCTAAACGAATAATTAAACTATGAACAGAAATAATAAAAACTATAACATTAGCAGTTACGTCGAACAAAATTTACATCTCTCTTCAATTAAGACGATTCTCGATATTAAAAGCTGTACAAATTGCCATTTTCCTGTTTTGCTTCACGCGAACAAAACGATAATATTTTCTACTGGATCCTGGGGAAATGCCGTTAGGCATTTCCGAGTTTTTTTTTTTTAATAATATACTTTTTGTGTTAAATTCTAACACTTTCTGTCTGGAGTTTTTTTTTCAGTGTTTTTCCGTTTCAAGTGAGTGTAGTACTAGATGCCATCGAACGTTTTTAGTTCAATTCTTCAAAAAAAACTGAATCGAAGCAAGTGCTGCTTTGGCTCTCCGCTAAATAATAAGCCTACTTAGATATGAACTACGCGCCTCGTTTTTTCTTCTATGTTTTGATGCACAGGATGAGATCGTTCCATTTTTTTTTGTTTTGGATCGATTTGTTTTTTATTTGTTTATATGTCTGTGTAACTTCCAAGTGGAACAATGCAATGTGAATATGTGTGTGTGTGGGTGCGGGTAAATGACTCGATTTTTGGCTTCTGTTTCCGTTTTTGATGTTTGCTAAGTGGCTTCGCTTCACATGGTAAATTATTGTCGCTTCCATCGTTTTTTTTCTCTTTTGTGTCTGTGTTTGTGGCATCTTTTTTCTGTTACTTCTGTTAATTTAATGAGTTACACGTTTTATTTCAAGTTACACTTTCCGAAGAAAAAAACTTCAACGGAAAAAAAACACGCTAAATTCACAATACACAAACTTTGTGTAAACTTTTCGGTTGCTCACCTTTTGGTTATTTGAAAATATAAACGGGGAAAGTTCAAGGTAAAAAAATTCTACCTACTGCAAATGGAATGATTGTGAGATTTAACAGTTTCTTTATGTATTTTAAATTGTTACTCTTCTTCGATTTCAATAACTTTTTTCTGCTGATGTTCTAAGTATTTCTTGGATATATTTACGCTAAGGTTATTATATTAACTTCGCAAACTACTACTCAACACATGATTTTTTTTATTCTCTTTTCTGCAGTAATGTGTATGTATGTCGTTAATTATGCTTCACTACAAATGTAATTTGTACCATTGGTTTACAACATTATTCTTTTTTCATCTATAATAGGTTAATTTATCTCACTCATCCATCGATCAAATTCGCATGACACACACAGCCTTACTACGATCGTCAAAATTGTATGAGTTTTTTTTATATTTCAATTACTGTTCGTCTTTGAATAATTTTGAAAAAAAAAAAACTTAAAATGATACAAATCTCTCAGGACGCTCAAAAATTTGAAGACTCTCAATACTCAAGAATTTCATTTTACTTAACTTTAAAATTTCTCAAGGCTCTTAAAAAATTTCAAAGTTTTAAACTTAAAAAAAGACCAATATTGAAAGTCATTTCTTTCATTTAATTTTTTTTTTGAAAATTATCCATATCTTGACCCTTGAAAATATCCAGATTTTCATAATTCTTAAAACTGACCAGACTGAAGTCTCCAGACTGAAGTCTCCAGACTGAAGTCTCCAGACTGAAATCTCCAGACTGAAGTCTCCAGACTGAAGTCTCCAGACTGAAATCACCAGACTGAAGTCTCCAGACTGAAATCACCAGACTGAAGTCTCCAGACTGAAATCTTCAGACTGATGTCTCCAGACAGAAATCTTCAGACTGAAGTCTCCAGTCTGAACTCTCCAAACTGAAGTCTCCAGACTAGTGTCTCCAGACTGAAATCTTCAGACTGAAGTCTCCAGACTGAAGTCTCTAGACTGAAGGCTCCAGACTGAAGTCTCCAGACTGAAGTCTCCAAACTGAAGTCTCCAGACTGAAGTCTCCAGACTGAAGTCTCCAGACTGAAGTCTCCAGACTGAATTCTCCTGACTGAAGTCTCCAGACTGAAGTCTCTAGACTTAAGTCTCCAGACTGAAGTCTCCAGATTGAAGTCTCCAGACTGATGTCTCCAGACTGAAATCTTCAGACTGAAATCTTCAGACTGAAATCTTCAGACTGAAGTCTTCAGACTGAAGTCTCCAGACTAAACTCTCCAAACTGAAGTCTCCAAACTGATGTCTCCAGACTGAAATCTTCAGACTGAAGTCTCCAGACTGAACTCTCCAAACTGAAGTCTTCAGACTGAAATCTTCAGACTGAAGTCTATAGACTGAAGTCTCCAGACTGAAGTCTCCAGACTGAACTCTCCAAACTGAAGTCTCCAAACTAATGTCTCCAGACTGAAATCTTCAGACTGATGTCTCCAGACTGAAATCTTCAGACTGAAGTCTCCAGACTGAAGTCTCCAAACTGAAGTCTCCTGACTGAAGTCTCCAGACTGAATTCTCCAAACTGAAGTCTCCAGACTGTAGTCTCCAGACTGAAGTCTCCAAACTGAAGTCTCCAGATTGAAGTCTCCAGATTGAAGTCTCCAGACTGAAGTCTCCAGACTGAAGTCTCCAGACTGAATTCTCTAGACTGAAGTCTCCAGACTGAATTCTCCTGACTGAAGTCTCCAGACTGAAGTCTCTAGACTAAAGTCTCCAGACTTAAGTCTCCTGACTGAAGTCTTCAGACTGAAATCTTCAGACTGAAGTCTCCAGACTGAAGTATCCAGACTGAAGTCTCCAGACTGAATTCTCCAAACTGAAGTCTCCAGACTAATGTCTCCAGACTGAAATCTTCAGACTGAAATCATCAGACTGAAATCTTTAGACTGATGTCTCCAGACTGAACTCTCCAAACTGAAGTCTCCAGACTTATGTCTCCAGACTGAAATCTTCAGACTGAAGTCTCTAGACTGAAGTCTCCTGACTGAACTCTCCAAATTGAAGTCTCCAGACTGAAGTGTCAAGACTGAAATCTCTAGACTGAAGTCTCTAGACTGAAGCCTCCAGACTGAACTCTCCAAACTGAAGTCTCCAGACTGAACTCTCCAAACTGAAGTCTCCAAACTAATGTCTCCAGACTGAAATCTTCAGACTAATGTCTCCAGACTGAAATCTTCAGACTGAAGTCTCCAAACTGAAGTCTCCAGACTGAAGTCTCCAGACTGAATTCTCCAGACTGAAGTCTCCAGACTGATGTCTCCAGACTGAAATCTTCAGACTGAAATCTTCAGACTGAAGTCTCCAGACTGAAGTCTCCAAACTGAACTCTCCGAACTGAAGTCTCAAGACTGAAGTCTCCAGACTGAAGTGTCAAGACTGAAGTGTCAAGACTGAAGTTTCAAGACTGAAGTCTCCAGACTGAAGTCTCCAGACTGAAGTCTCCTGACTGAAGTCTCAAGACTGAAGTCTCTAGACTGAAGTCTCCTGACTGAAGTCTCCAGACTGAAATTTTTAGACTGAAGTCTCGAGACTGAAGTCTCCAGACTGAAGTCTCCAGACTGAAGTCTCCAGACTGAAGTCTCCAGACTGAAGTCTCCAGACTGAAGTCTCCAGACTGAAGTCTCCAGACTGATGTCTCCAGACTGAAGTCTCCAGACTGAAGTTTCCAGACTGGAGTCTCCAGACTGAGCTGGATATTCACGACTAAAGACGCAAGCCGAAGACTTAAAAGTCTTGAAAAGTAAAGACATGCAAATGAAATTCGAACAATCGGAAGACGACCAATCAAAAGTCAACCAATCAGAAGTAAATTAAACGGAAATCGATCAATCAAAAGTTGATTCATCAAAATTCAACCAGCATAAAATGTTCAACCAAGTCAATCGAAAGTCGACCAAACAAAGGTCGATCTATCAAATGTCGTCCCACAGAAAGTTGACCAATGGAGAATTTATAAATAGTTTGATAAAAAAAGATTGATCAAAAATCAGTTATTCTAGGATCTTAATACTGAAAATTGTGAATCGACCATTCGAAAATCGATCAATCTATAGTCGACCAATCATAATTCAATCAATCGAAAATTTACTAATCGAGAATTGATCAAAATAGAATCTAATAAGCACCTTCGAAGTCGAAGGTCGACCAATCAAAATTCTCCTATTCGTCGAAAATCGACCAGTCGAAATTCGACCTATTAAGTCGAATTTCAGTCCATAAAACAGAGCGGTCGACCAATTGAGAACTGATCCAGTCTTGATCGCTGGAGAATCAACCAATCAAAACTCAATCAAGCTTCTCTTTTTCTTAAGTAGAAGTACTAGAAGTAAAGAGTGTACACCGAGAGAAAAAATAAATTAAAATTACTCAAAAATTGCTTGTTCCGCTGACTTTTGTGCGTTTGCTTGTGTGTGTGTTGATGTAACAATTTGCTGTGAACCGTTTTCTCGTGTTTTTTTTTATCTCGCTGCGCTTACTATGGTTTATCGTTACTGTTTCTAAAAGCTAAAATGGTAATCTGACGTTACGGTTGATTTGTTTGTTTGTTTGTTTGGTGGTATGGACTGAGTTAGTTTTACAAATTGAGTGAAAACTTTTCAAAAGTTTTATTGCAACAATAATAATAGTTGGTAATATGGAAGTGGGAAAAAATACAATTGTGCCAAAAAAAAAGTTAAGGGGTACGCCGACGTCGTCGGTTTTTGATAATCTCTTTCACTTTGTTTTTCTTCGTTTACTCATTTTATAGGAAAAAACATCTAAATTTGACACCGAACACGTGGTTTTGTTTTGTTTTTTACAAGTTGTGGTAGTTTAGGGTAGTGGAGGGTTTTTTCTCTCTATCAAACTGTGAATTGTTAAACAACGGGAATCATTTGGCGTATACACGAGTATCCAGAACAAGATCGGCGGTGTGGCGTCTTTTGTAGGTTAGGTTTTGTCACAGTTTTTATGTGTTTGTGTTATTAATATATGTGTCTCGAGTTCTAGGCCTGCTGTGTTGAAGCAGCTCCCAGAATCCATCTCCCAAATTTATTTTTGAGGAAACATGAAGTAGTAATTTTTTTTAAGTAGGTTTGTTTACATTCTCTAGATGTATCTCTGTAATCTATCACATTTGCAAATTTCTGGAAAAGATGCGTTCATTTGGAGACGGACAAATTTTGAGGGTCGGACCGGACGGAATCCAGTTGTTCAATGCACTAGGGTCCGGGTGTCCTCCAGGTTGTTGCTGTTGAACATCTCCAGCTGGCAGCAGAAGTAGTAGTAATCAAGCTCCTGCAGTCGGTATCATTCGTGGAGATTTTTGCTCAGTAGCAGATTGTTGTGATGCCCGGAAAGATGCCGGACCAGCTCCTGGAGCGTCTCGAAGTACAAGGTACAGAAGCAGCAGGTGTAGCGTCCGCCGGCCTCCGGCGCATTTATCACATTCCGGTGCACCGAACAAAGATGTTTGAGTAGATGAGCCTTCTGTTTGAACATGGCCACACAGAGCCGGCAGGCGAACGGTTTTTCCCCGGTGTGGACTCGCAAATGCGTCTTCAGGTTCCAGCTCATGCCGAACGTCTTGCCGCAGTACTCACACCGATACTCCCGCACGGCTGTGTTCCCACCCATACTTCCTCCTCCACCGGACCCGCCGGATCCAATACTGCCTCCATTGCCGCCACTTCCTCCGCTGCTTCCGGACCGGGCGTTCAACTCGGCCTGACTACTCTCAAAGTTCTTCATTTGCTGAATCAAATCTGCTGGACTCGTCCCGTCCGCATTCGGTCCGCCGTGAACATATGGAATACCTAGCAGATCTCCAGGACCTCCAGGCAAGCCGGCCAGGGCAGCCGGTGGCCAGGGATACACAAACGGAGCAACCGCCAGCTTATTATCGGCACTGGGAGGTCGTATCCGGTTGTTGTTATTATTGTTATTGTTCGCCGCATGGCTCAACGCTAGCTCTGCGACAGCCCTTTGAGTATTGGGCGATCCCGGTCGAACATCTGTCAAAAAGAATAATTCCAATAAGAATCACATCTCAATCGTTAACCTTTAACCCTTAAAACTTACCAGGCAGGTACGTGGGCGGTCCGGGCAGGAAGCACTTTCGTGTCCGCAGATCATCCGGACTCAGGTAGCTCGGTACGAAGGGCGGGTTCTGGGCCGGCGAGTTGTGGAACCCGGGCCGGCGCTTCCGGTGTGGCGTCACCACGTAGTTATCGGGCGAGTTGTGCATCAGCTCGTGCTCCAGCGGCTTCAACGTCTCCGCGTCCGGGTGGATATAGTACGCTTTCCGCTTGGTCCGGAACGGATCCAGGAATCGCGGAATGAGGTTCTAGATTTGAAAAGAAAGATACGTCAGTTTGTGATAGTTTAAGCCTGCAAAAAGTAACCGTCTCTCTACCTTTGTGGGTGCATTTCCTATCGTTTCCACGTCAATATTTGCGTCATCCGAATCGGCGTCCTGTGTTTTCACGATCGACAGATTAACCGGGTCCGAGGAACTCCTTCGTCTATTCCCGAGTGACTCACGCCTTCCTTCAGCTTCATCCCCCTCACGATCCTCCACATCCAACTCATAATCCTCATCATCTTCCTGATCCGGTTCACCGCTCCCACTTCGTCGACCACTACCTGCCGAGCTACTCAATTTCGTCGGTGTAGCAGCACTTTCACCAATGACGGAACTCGACCTCCCACCACCTTCACTCCCCTCCCGATTCCCACCCCCAGCATCGTGATCCCCATCGCCCGCGTGTCTACTGATCTGGTGGTTGTTGTTGCTCTTGATAATTGCCTCATCGACCTCGTCCAGGTACTCGTGCTCGTCCCGATCTCCATCGCCGTCCTCGGAGCTGCCCGAGTTCCGTTCGCTTTTGACGCTCACCTTCTGGGGGCTACTGTCACCGCCACAGCTTAGCGAATCCTGGCTCTTGGAGCGACTGCGCAGCTGCTGCTGTGTCTGGTGCTGCTGCAGGTGGCTCGATGCAATGCCCTCGTTGCGGTTGATGTCGACCAGGGGTTCTGGTTTGTCTGTTGAATTGGAAAAGTGTGTTATTAGAAGTGTATTTTTCTTAGTGAAGGCTTTAATTAGCATCAGAGTATTATTGTAACGATTAATAGCATTAGATTTCCAGCTAAAACTGAATTGTAGACGCAATACTCCAACATCAATTTTATAAAAGACATGATTACCTTTGAAATTGACCATAGATACTCAAGAGTGAATGACTCACAGGAGTCAACATATTGTGAGTATCGGGTCTATATTTCCATTTAGCCGAACTTTAGATTTCCAAAACCTAAATTTTTCACACAGTGTTCATTCAGATTGTTACCAAAGTATTCTGAAATTGTGTTTTATGTACTCAAACCTACTTTTTCCATTTTATCTATTTTTTTTATTCAAACTGAAATTTTCGAATAATTTGAAACTTATGGCAAGAGTCTGAAGTTTCAATGAAAGTAAACTCTAGTGACTGTTAAACTACATTGAAAGACCGTTCAAGTGAAACTGCCTTTTTCGATGCAGAAATGCATAATTTAGTGCTTCACACGCTTTGGATTCAAGGGCCTCATTTGCTGTCAATTGGCGCACTTCTTGAGCATTAAAATTGTCTTGTAAATAGCAATAGTGTATCATGTAGTGTAGATCTAAAAAGCTTCGTTTTGGTTCAAAACTCAACCATTTTTTCTTATGAAACTTTGAAGTTATGTGTACATGTGTAAATTTGAACTTTAATATTTGTATAGAAAACTGAATATTTCGTTCTGAAAAACGAACATAATTTATCATTTAAATCTGGAACTAAGTCATTCTGACGGATTTAAAAATTCTCTAAAGCAAATTTTGTGATCACAGCATTGTCGAAGACTGTAACTTGATATCTTTTCAGATATCGTGTGCTTTTTCATACCTCGTTAGGCAAATGCTGTAAGATAACATAACAATTAATCTAATAAACAGTTATGTACCTACCTCAAAAATTAAAAAGACAGCCCTACAGCTCTAAACACCCTATCTGGTATAACAAAGATTTGAAAAACTTACAAAATAGGAAGCAAAAATCTCATAAAGTCTACAAAAGTGATAGAAGTCCCACAAATCATTAAAATTATATAAATTTGTACAATCACCTCAATTCGTGTATAAAAAGTTCTTTAAGAACAATGAGAAAAATAAAAAAGATTTTAAACAAAACCCAAAAGCGCAAATGAAAAATTCAAACTTTCCATCCCAGTTGACACTAGACGGAAACATTGGAAATAATCCACTGGAAACTTCTAACTTAGTTGCTCATTTTTTTTAAGAAGTGTACACTTCTTTCACTGAGATAGATAGATAAAGAATGCTTTTCAGTCATTCCAGATTTAGCGTGTAACATTCAAGTCCATGAAATTGATAACAATAATGTTTACAAAGGACTTGGAAAACTTGATGCTTCCTCATGGACTTCCCCATGTTTCCTTAAAACTTGGCAAAAAAAAATTACCGAACCTCTTCTGCACAGAAAGAAAATCTGAATCCTTAACAACACTGAAATAGAAAACCTTTATCATTACATGACGTGGAACGCGATTTATTAATGTAAATTTACAAAATAAAAAAAAGTTGAATCCTTAACAGCACTGAATTCTAATGACACAAACATTACTTGACATGGAACGCGATTATTTGATGTAAATTTACATCACATATGATGTAAATAAAAAGAAGCATCATGTGTGACGGAATTTTCAGTGCGAATTAAATATTACACGTCTTACATATTTTACATGTCTTTCATATTTACACGTCTGTTGAAGTTTACAGACGTGTAATATTCAACTCGCACTGAAAATTCCATCATATGTGATGCTTCTTTTTCGTTACATCATATGTGATGTAATTTTCCAACATTTTTCTGGACACATAAAATTCTTAACAGCACTGAAATAGAAATTTCTTAAAATTACACGACATGGAATGTTATAGGATATTGAATTCGAAGTTAATTAATATTGCCAAAACACTGAACGCGATGATGTCATGTAAAAATACAGACTGTCGAAAACAGGCACACACAAATGTCAACAAAGTGTTGCGTCAAGTCGTGCACAAGAGTATTTTATTAAAACAGTTTTTCCGCGATTAAGTTAATCGATCTTACTGGTTCCTGGAGCTCTTCGAGAAGCAGGAATGGAGTTTTTGAAGCGACGTTACTAAATTCTGGATCCGGTACTTCAGGGAAGAAAATAAAAGTAAGAATGATACTTCTAACAAAAAATATTTATGAGATAAAAAAATGCCACTTAATAAAATGAATAATTATAGAAAGATTTCATTTTTTATTAAGAAGTGAGAAAATTCCACTATTAAATCAAAATAACAATGAATGAAACAAAAAAAATCCTATTGGAAATTTTTTCTTCCAATATTCAGTGATTTTATAATTTACATCATTTTTATTTTACACGTTTCTACATTTTACATCATTTTTTATTTTACACGTAGCAAAATTTTAATGACATGTAATTTCCAACAAGGACTGAAAATTCCGTCATATATGATGCTTCTTTTTATTCACATCACATGTGATGTGATTTTACAGATTTTTTTCGTAGTGTGTGGTTCTTTTTAATATGTCTTTGAATTATTGAAAAGAATCCAAATTTTGGAAAAAATCTATTTTAGTTCCAATTTTTAAGCTAGGAAAAAAATCAGATGTACGAAGTTATCGAAGAACAATTCTTTGAACCAATAATAAATGAAAAAAATTACCAACAAGTAAAAAATATTATAGCAAACAACATGGTTTCTTTAAAGGGCGCTCTAAATACTGCTTCAAATCTTCCAGAATTCGATATCATTTCTGTGAACAAAGACTTTCATGATGAGGTTGTTTATACCAACTTTAGCAAAGCCTTTGATCGCATTGACATACCCCTTTCAATCTTCACATTAATGAAAATTGGCTTCCATCCAAATCTCCTCTCCTGGTTACAATCATGCTTAACCGATCGAACTCAAACCGTTCGTTTCCAAA
Source organism: Uranotaenia lowii (assembly GCF_029784155.1). NCBI lineage: Eukaryota > Metazoa > Arthropoda > Insecta > Diptera > Culicidae > Uranotaenia > Uranotaenia lowii. The sequence goes on along the minus strand of NC_073692.1, from coordinate 349,996,620 downwards.
ACGAAATGTTAAAATCTGTAGTTGTATCCTTTGGTGTGCCTCATTTAGGACCACTCCTTTTCACACTGTTCCCTTTATTCTAAAATAGATAGAATAAATAATATACTAAATATATGGAGCGGTCGTTTAGTCTATTGGTTAGCGTGTCTAGTTTGAAGTCAGACAATCTGGGATCGAATCCCGCCTCCTCCAACTAGGTTAAGGAAATTTTGTAAGACCACGGACGTTAAAAGTGAACACACACTTTGTATAAAAGAATGCAAAATATCTCTACGGAGTGTAAAAAATTCTAATCGACAGATTTAGAATCGTATTTTAGGCTTCCGAAAAACTTTTTGTGACTGTTTTTATGAAACTTGCTAAACAAAATTTCGTTTAAGAGGCTTTTATTAGTTTTTTGTGTTTGATTTGCCAAAAAAAGTTTATAAATCCGGACAGAATCCGGGCATTTTTTAATGAAATCCGGACAACCGGGCCGGGCTGGACTGTTTTGGAATTTTGTATTAAATCAGCATCAGCATTTATCGAGAAACGTATGTTAAGGTTATAGTCCAAGAAATTCATCCTATTGAAACTATATGAAAAATTCAAAATTATTGTACCTCAAACGAGGACGGGGGCCCTCCAAAATAGAAACTAATTCAGGATTTGTTACACATTTTATTGAAAAAAAAAATCTTCACGGCTCGATGGTATAACATATATTTTCAATCAAATTTTCCAAAACAAGGCTGTTAACTTTTTGTGGCCCGCGAAGCCTTTTCTACACACTACGAAAAAAATCTGTAAAATCACATCACATGTGATGTAAATAAAAAGAAGCATCATATATGACGGAATTTTCAGTGCTAGTTGGAAATTACACGCCAGTAAAATTTTGCAACGTGTAAAATAAAAGAGATGTAAAATTTTGCAACGTGTAAAATCAAAATGATGTAAATTATAAAATCACTGAATACTGGAATAAAAACTTTCCAATTGGAATTTGTTTTATTTAATTTATCATTAATATGATTTAATAATGGAATTTTCTCATTTCCTAATAAAAAATAAAATCTTTCTATAATTAATATAATTCATTTCATTAAACGGCAATTTTTTTTATCTCACAAACTTTGTTTGTCTTTAGGAGTTACATCCATACTTTTATTTTCTTCCCCGAAGTACCGGATCCTAAATTTAATAACGTGGAGCCACTTCCAGATCTGCATCAAAGATCTCTAGCAACCAGCAAGATCGATTAACTCACTCGCGGGAAAACCGCTTCAATAAAATATTATAAAATATAATATATGGTGCACGACTTGACTTAACACTTTGTTGACATTTGTGTGTGCCTGTTTTTGACAGTATGTATTTTTACATGACATTAATGCGTTCGGTGTTTTAAAATATTCATTGAATATTAATTCAATGTCCTCTAACATTCCATGTCGTGTAATTTTAAGAAATCTCTATTTCAGTGCTGTTTAGAATTCTGTGTGACCAGAAAAAAGTTGTAAAATTACATCACATATGATGTAAATAAAAAAAAACATCACATATAACGGAATTTTCAGTGCGAGTTAAATGTTACACTCCTGTAAACATCTACAGGCGTGTGGAATTTGAAAGACATGTAAAATATTAGATAAAGACGTGTAATATTCAATTCGCACTGAAAATTCCATCATATGTGATGCTTCTTTTTATTTACATCATATGTGATGTAAATTTCCATCAAATAATCGCGTTCCGTGTCAAGTAATATTTATGCCATTAGAATTCAGTGCTGTTAAGGATTCAATCTTGTTTTAATCTGTAAATTTACATTAATAAATCGCGTTCTATGTCATGTAACATTAAAGATTTCCAATTTCAGTGTTGTTAAAGATTCAGATTTTTTTTCTGTGTAGTATGATAATGACCTGAATCTAAACCAACTGCATTCAACCCAAATCCTCAAAAAATCTCATGGAATCTCTCCGAGGAAGTATCAAGTTTCATAGACATCCCATTTGAGTATGATCTTTCGAAGATATTATTTGAGGAAATTGATATGAGAAAATGCTATTGTCCTGATTTATCTAATGTATTTTTACCAAAAGGTTACCGTCACTAATGAAAGGCCCTTAGAGGCAAATGAGTATGAATGCATAAAAAATGTGTTCAAAAAAACGTGCTTCAAAGTTTTGGTTTGCTTGTTATCTATACATTTTTCAGAAAGTGCCAGTTTTCGTTTGACCAAAATAGTATGAAGATACAATTCTTGAAATCTTAATATCAGATAAGTATCAAGGTTTGGGGAATCGGTTGGCTTTATAAACTCAAATTGATTATTTATGCACTTATACCCCTTAGCCTCAAAACGCATGAAATACAATCAATGTTTTTAAATTCTTAAAATTGTACAGTATTTTCTATCACATATTCTTTAGTGTTTTCCGGATATTTTTTGGTTACTTCTTACCATTGTTATTGAAAGTATTCTTCACCATTATGGGAGCGTTGGGACAGCTGACTCTACCTTAAATTTTGAGGTGTGATTTTCATTCTTTAAGGGGGGAGTAGGGTATAACGGGTAAAAAAAACACCATTTTCACGAATTTTTTTTAGAGCTATTAGCTAACAAATGTATTCAAATTTTTTGCATTATACAAAGCATTGTTAAAAGAACATTTAGGTAGTAATTTTTTCGTAGAAAAATATTGAAAAATGAGCCGGTGACGGAGCACTTTCGAGGATGCCTTTTAGAAAACAGGATTTGCGGTGGACACTGTATCCCAGCAGAGAATCATCTGAAGTCGAAAAATCAGAGCAAAATATTTTTATAGATGTTTTTCTGTACCCCAACGTTTTTATTTAACTTAAAAAAAATTTATGAAATTTTTTTGGCTGTTTGAAGTAAAAACTACGATTTTTCACGAAAAAATCCGCCATTTTTTATCTGTAAAAACTCCCCAAAGTAAAAAGAAAAACGTTGGGGTCTGGTATTTTATATGTAGAAAATATGTTCCAAATTTGAAAAGAATCGGATAAGTAGTTTTCAAATGACGATGTCCACGGACTTTAAAAATGTGCTTTCGAGAAAAACGCGTTTGAAGTTTCTGCTCTCTCTCTCTTGCAGTATTAGATAAGAGGAGATAAAGGCCTATAATTTCTACAGTTTTGCTTCGATTGACTTGAAAATTTGACACAACATTCTTGAAATGTTGAAATCGATTTTTTTAAAGTGTTAGACTCTACTCCCCCTTAATAAGGGCTTTTTTTCGACAACGACTGAAGTTTTAATTTGTTAGTTATGCACGAATGAAAAATCGGGTAAATAGTGAGTTGAAACTCGAAAGAGAAAAGTAGGTCCGTACTTCGAAGTGTTTTTTTTTGGAGACTATAAACTTGGCTTAAAGTCCATATTGTGGTCACACGATTTGACACGTATGAGATGATTAAACCCTAGAGGTTTTGAATCTCTCGAAAATATTTTTTGAGAATTTGTTAGTAATGTTTCAACCAGTTCATAAATCATTCTCTTACTTACTTCTCTCTATACTTGAGGTAGCTCAGGTATATGCCTAAATTTTTCATTTTAAAAACGTATTCAAACCTGAGCTGGAAGAAAACCGGGACCGGAGAGCAAAAAAAACGGAGGGGAAAGGTGAAACGGATGATTAAAGCAAATCCCAACGTCTCAAGCCGTGATTTGGCTAAAAAGATCGGCATGTCGCAAAGCTACGTCCAGAATGCAAAGAAGAGAGCTGGACTACATACATACAAGGCACAGAACTTCCCAAACCGCGATGAGTGGCAACAATCGACGGCTAAAACTCGGGCACAGAAGCTCTACGAGAAGATGCTGACAAAATATGGCTGCTGTGTGATGGACGACGAAACGTTTTAAAAGCCGATTTTAAGCAAATTTTAGGATTGGAGTTTTTCACCGGCAAGAGCAAGTTCAATGTGGATGACACATTTAAGAAGAAGAAAATGTCGAAGTTCGCCACCAAATATCTCGTTTGGCAGGCCATCTGCTCAATAAATAAATTGGAAACAAAAAAAAAAGTGTCGTGGAGTGTCATGAGGCCAATTCTGTCCATTTTGTACCAAAGGACATGAACCCGCCAAACTGTCCAGAGCTGCGCCCGGTGGAGCAGTACTGGGCAATAATGAAGCGGGAACTTCGGGAGAAGGAAGAAGGCATTAAAAGACGAGAAGAACATGTTAAGAAAATTAAAAAAAAAACTGAGAAACTGGTACCGGATGACACTGTAAAGACTTTGATGGAGGACATTATGCGAAAATTCGTTCAATTTTGCACTCAAGGCTCCATCGACTAATTTTTCTTTTGAATTATGAAGTAAATGTATGTATAAAACTACCTTGAATTTTGGTTTGATTCTAAGCTTTATAAGAAAATAGGCATGACATTTTCGGTGTTATTGAAATCATGAATACTGAATATGGGAAAATTGGTTAGTTTTAAATAAATAATATAATTGAAAAAAGTAATATTTTTCTCTAGTTATTAACAGCGATGGAAACGAAATGATTTCGATTCGATCAACGTTTAGTCGCAACGTCGCAAGATCTCGGTATGTTACAAACCAAGAGCGAACTCAATCCCGTCGGCAGCTGAATCGAGTTGGCATGATGATGGTTGAATACCTACATGCAACATTTTGAGAGTGATGTAGCTCCGAGAAGGATGCTACTCTCTATGCTCGGACTTGAATAAATTCCTACGTACGCGTCGCTCGCGTAGAGTGAGTGTCACTCTTGCACACGATTGGACCCAATCGCAAGTTGTAACACACCGTGATCGGGGAAACTCGAGACTTGTACACTTTGGGATTTCCTACATCTTGTTGCAACCACTCCCAAAGTTCGGCACTTGTTGGTTAGGTAGGATGGCTAGGATTTGTTTTGCTCTCGAGTTACCCAACCGCCCGGGTATGGATAGATAAAAAAAAAAACATACGCACGGGCGTTGTTCTATGAGAAATTTGTTTGGAACTTTTTAAATCTTCCCATGCCGTTTGCAAAGTTTCCGTTAAAACTGATGTCGTTTTTTTATTTTATTCGTAGTTTGTAGTCGTTCCACTTGCTATAGAATGTGTTCAATATGTATGATGTTAGATTTATTGGGTACGTAATTTATTCTTGTTTCTCAACATTTAAAAACTGGTTCAATATGTTTTAGTAAATTAGCCGAAGCTGGCTTTGAAAAGAGTACCAAAAAAGAATCACTTCAAAAAATGCAAACAACTTTAGACAGTCTTATTGTATTAAACTGATTTTACAATAATTGTAATTGTTAAGAACAAATTTATACTAAGGTGCATAAAGGACGAGGGTTCAACGGAAATTTTGACCGCTATTTCAGAAAATTTGGTTAAAAAAAATTCAGACAAAAAATCCATTCATTGCTTTGCTTCACTGTATCTCATTTAATTTAATATTTTGTCTATTTTATTGGTTTACCAAGTTTGCCAATGTTGTGAATTTTTTAAATTTTTTCAATTGGTTATATTTCCTCTATTTTATCAATGCTGTCAATTTAGTCAGTTTGTTTACTTTTGTATTTTTTTTCAATTGATTCCATTTTGCGAAATCGGCCAATATGTATTATCAAAGCAGTTTATTTTGTCCATTTTTTTTTCAAATTCATTCAACTAATTAGTTTGGTCATTCTGATGGTTTCTTAATTCATGGTCATTTTTAAGTTCTAATATTTTTGTCATTTTTAAAATTGTTGTCAATTTTCACAATTGGGTCAATTTTGTAACTTTGTAAACTATGAAAAAAATATCAATTTGTCTATTTTGTCTTTTGTAATACTTGAATTTTTTTCTTAAAATTTTGACGATTATGTTAATTTTGTCAATTATGGAAGTTTTGTCAGTTGTTATTTTCTTCTACATTTTGAGCATTTTGTTGAATTTTTTAAATATGACCCATTCTAGCATGTGGTCACAACGTTTGCATCGTTCATATCACACATTAAAGAAAAACATACCTCTATGTTAAGAATTTAATTTGCTACAATATGAAATCAAAAGAATTTTTCTTGAACAAATAGTTATCCAAATTTTTGCAAAAGAAATCGTAACGTCACAACGCGTAACTTTTTCCACTTTTCAGTTTTTTAATAAAACCGCATTTTTCTGTTCTTCTCTCCGATCAAATTTTAATGAAAATTTCAGAAAAGTATCGATTCATTATAATCAACGAATCTCTGTAGTATCCCAAGGCCCCATTTCGATAAGGGTTATGGTAAAAAAAGATAGTGTGTTCGAAATTAGACGCTCATATACCTATCTAAAAGCTTAATAACTGTTTTATGATAACTCTAATCGAAATGCGTTCTTCAGATGAATTATTGTCATAATAAAGCTTAAAACATTCAGGTTAAAAGACAAATCGGTTGATAAAGCTCAAATTTATTGGTGAAAAACTGTTTTTTTTGTTCTTCCCGAACAAAATCCACGTAATTCTATACAAACTTTAGGTTTCCATAATATACTCTGGCCCTTATTTTGCATGGAACCCTGTGCTAGTGCCTTCATTTTATGGTTTTGTTATACCTTCAAAATTCTCTCCGTGGGATTTAATGTGAATACGGGGCTCGATTTGGATTTTCTAGTAATATTCTTTGAGTTTGAAGTTTCAATAATGGACAGTTAAACAAAAAAAAAATATATGAGAAATTTATTTTCCATCAAAGTCTTATGAATTTGTTAGAAGGAAAAAATGTATCTATAAAATTTACCATGTATAAAGATTTTTGAATTTTGTTTGCATTTGATCCATGGATACTTAGTTATTTTGTTTGAACATAATGTCAGCTAGTAATAGAAGCTATTAGCGCGGTTTTTCATTCTAATATAGAAGATCATGATCTTTTTGCATAATTTTATTCAAGCCACAGATAACTATCTGCAGTCACAACGCTTAAAAATACATACCTTTATCACCGGTTCTAGAACGTGAAGTTGCTGTAGATATTCTTAATCTAATATCATGTTTCAAAATGTCCTTTTACAATCATTTTGCAATTTTTTATATAAGGTACACCGGGGTAAGTGGGGACGGTTTTTCGTATAGTTCAGCTTTAAAAAATCATTTAAAAATTAGCAGTGGGTCAATTTTGATAAAATCGCGTTCAATGTGATGAAGAACATGTTGTTCACAAATGCTGTAGAGATGAGCTTGATAGTTACAAATCGAAAAAAGTTTTCACGTAAATTGTTATGGACTGCTGGCGTCTTCACTTACCCCGCTTTATGGGGTAAGTGGGGACGGTAGATTTTCCCTTTGATTTCTAAGGAAATTTTCAACAAATTTGTGTTTTTTTAGGTTGAATACGTTACTTTATTGCTCGAACCGTCCGAAATTTTGAGAAAAGTTCATGGTTATATTAATATGGCAGCTTTCAATGATTATTGTGTGTAACCCGATATTATCGAAAATATATACTTATTTTAGAAAAACCAAGTACTTTTCCCAACTTTTCATGATCTGAATGCTTAATATAGCTAAATTGTATTGAATGAAGGACAGAAAATTGAAAAAATGTGTAAACATCAAGTATGTATAAAGCCGTCCACACTTACCCCAGGTAGAGTTTGGTGACAAAATTTTAGATTTTTGCAAATAAACCCTTTTTTCTCAATTTTTAACCGTCGTTCCTTTTCCTAACTGGTTGTTTCGAATGTAAGGATTGTGTCAATGTAGAGTTTTTCGTCCAGAGTCAGCTAGTTTACGAGAAACTTGCGATTGAAAAAGATGCACATCAACTTCACATCGTAGTTGAAAATAGAAAATTTACAAAAAGTCACCGTACAAAAAGTCAGTCCGTAAACTACTAACGAACGAACGACCAAGCAACATACAACAGAGCAGGATCATTCAAATAATCATGATTATGAACACCATGATTCGATCCGATCGCAAGTTGTAACACACCGTGATCAGGGAGATTCGGGAGTTGTATCCTTCGAGATTCGTAGCTTGTCGGAACCACGCGCAACAAGCCATATAGAAAATATGGGATAGCGTTGCGAGTGCACGCAACAGGATTTTTTCTGTTCTTGCATCTTCGAATCTCTGGTCACTCGTCGCTCTCTGA
>NC_073692.1:349963016-349988016 GCF_029784155.1 Uranotaenia lowii | reverse complement strand
TCCGGAAGCTATTAAAATGCTGCTTTTCAAGCCACAGGTACAGATGGCTTGCCAAACCAGATATTTCTTCACGAGCTTTGACAGTTTTATGTGCTTGAAAATATCTGCTACCTTTCTCCTTCCTTTTGACGTATAAAACTCCTGTCCCGGAAGCTGCGTGTAGTCGGCTTTGACGTAGGTTTCGTCGTCCATTACCACGCAGTCAAACTTCGTCAGCATCGTCGTGTACAGCCTCCGGGATCGCGCTTTGGCCGTCGTATTTTGTTTATCATTGCGATTTGGAGTCACTACCTTCTTGTAAGTCGATAGTCCGGCTCGCTTCTTGGCTCGATGCACGGTTGTAGACGATACACCCAGCTTATTTGCGGCATTTCGGAGAGGAAAGTTAGGGTTTCGCTTGAAACTACCGGCAACTCTCTTTGTTATCTCAGCGGCTTCCGGTTTTCGATTTCCCCCCGATCTAGACTTCCTGGCTGTCGACAATCGTTCCCCAAACACCTGAATTACATTTGAAACGGTTGATTTGGCAACTTTTAGCGTTTTGCCAGCTTTTCGTGCGACTAGCTCGGATTTTCGCGAAGCGCGAGCAAAATTTTGATACGCTGCTCTTCTTCCTTGGACGGCATTTTGACAACTGAAGAGTGAATTCCAAAATCAAAATAGGAGCAACATTCTACACACAAACACCTTCAAAATGAGGGGTGTTCAGGTTTTTTAAATGCAAAATTGAAAGAAATACGTCAAGTTGATATAGAATAATGATATAGAATGATATAGAATAATTCAGCATGCATTTCGCTTAAAACAATATATTTATTTTAGTGTTGTGAGCTCGAAAGCATTATTTCAAACAGTTTTTAAATAATTCTCGATCAAATGACGCAGAATTTTTACAAATTTATGCATTATTTCAAACCTTTGTCTTTTTTATGTACAGCATCTGGATTCAAAAAAAAAGTTATAAATATTACTTGAAGGGCAAACACGAATTTATTGCGACTTATTCAACAGGCCATAACCTGTTAACCAATGCACAATGGGGAAAAAAGCATATTTTTTTTCAATTATTTCTTAAAAAAGCATGTTAGGACCTAAAAATTTTCAACCAAATGGTACGTATTTCGTGTGAATTTTTTCGAGGAGTCCAATGAAGCCTAATTTAGCTACCGCATGCATTGAAAACGGGAGTTATGGCTGTTTTACCCTAAATTTCCCAACAAGTTTTAATTAATTCAGAAAATTTAAAGGTAGAACAGCCATAACTCCTGTTTGCAATCCATGCGGTGGCTCAAATAGGCTTCGTTGGGTTCCTTGGAGAAAATCACATAAGATACGTTCCATTTGATTCAAAATTTTGAAGTCCGAACATGCTTTTTTTCTGAATGAATAGAAACATGTAGGGGAATTGAGGGTAAAAATAGCCATAACTCCATTTTTCAAAGCGTGCGGTGTCTCAAACAGCCTTCAATGAATTCCTCGGAAAAAATCCCATATTATTCATTTGGTTCAATATTTTCAAATCCGAGCATGCTTTTTCTGACTATTTGAAAAATGTAAGGAAATGGATGGTAAAACAGCTAACTCCGGTTTCCAATGCATGCGGTAGCTCAAATAGGCTTCGTAGGATTCCTCGTAAAATATCACATAACATAAATCTTATTTGGTTCAAAATGTTTAAGGCTGACCATGCTTTTTTCTTAAATAACTAAAAAATGTAGGGGAATCGAGGATCATAACAGCCATAAATCCATTTTTCGAAGCGTGCCGTCGCTCAAACAACCTCTTTTCGGTTTCTCAGAAAAAAATTCACAAGATATGTCCAATCGCTTCTCTGAAAATTTTCACAAAAGGAAAGTAGGTACTTTTTCATGGATTTGTTCGACGGCTGAAACTCGAGCACGGAAGCTCTACGAGAAGATGCTGACAAAATATGGCTGTTGTGTGATGGACGACGAAACGTATATAAAAGCCGTTTTTAGGCAAATTCCGGGGTTGGAGTTTTTCACCGACAAAAGCAAGTTCGATGTGGACGACAAATTTAAGAAGAAGAAAATGTTGAAGTTCGCCTCCAAATATCTCGTTTGGTAGGTCATCTGCTCTTGCGGACGGCGGAGGGAGTCTTTCGTGACAAAGGTCACAGTAAATGGCGAGATCTATAAATCTGACTGCCTCGAGAAGCGCCTTTTGCCGCTCTTACAGCAGCACGACGAATCTTTGCTATTTTGGCCAGATTTGGCATCATGCCAAATCCTTCCTTCCAAAGTTTCCTGGAGTGGTATGAGGCCAATTCTGTCCATTTTGTTCCAGAGGACATGAACCCGCGCATCTGTTCGGAGCTGCACTTTTTGGAGTAGTACTGAGCAATTATGAAGTGGGAACTTCGGAACAGCAAGAAGACAGTCGAAGACGAGGAGGACATGTTAAGAAAATAGAAAAAGTTGAGAAACTGGTACCGGATGACTCTCTAAAGACTTTGATGGAGGGCATCAAGCGCAAATGTGTTCAATTTTACACTCAAAGCTTCATCGATTAACTTTTTTGAATCATATATATGTATAAATCTACCCTTAAATTTTGGCTTGATTCTAAACATTGGAACATTGGCATGACATTTTCGGTGGCGCAATAATTTTCTGTTCGCCCTTTATGTACCTCTTTTTGAGAAAATATGAATTTTCTAAGAAAAAGAAGAAAAAAATTTATTTTTTCCAGCCTTGCAGCGTGAATTGCTCACGCGTTATTTAACTTCCATATAGCTACTTCAGGAATGGTTATGGTGCTTAGTTTTCTCCTCATCAACCAACCCCCTGGCTTATCCTCAATCCATACTCTCCGGTCTCTTACCCAGCTCCAAAAATCAGTTGGACGCACAACATTCTAATTAATTGACCTTGGATGCTGCTTTTGCTACGGTGCTGTGTTTTGGAGCTCCGATGTTGTTGCAGTCGATCGTCGTCGATCAGACAATGTTGGTTGTTGAGGGTTCTTTCCTCGTCAGTTCTGCTGGCCTTTTCCGCCTTACAGCAATAAGAATCCGCCGAAAAGCTGCCTGCCGGTCTCTTTTTTTTCCTTCATTCTTATAAGCTCCGGTGTTAGTCTATCTCGAGCCACGATCGACGGCATGAGATGCGGATATTTGGATGTTGTTATTTGGAGGTTCAGAACACAGCAGGAAAAAAGGTGAATGTATGACTCAATCTCTTGGCAAAGTTGTAAATGAATACTTTTGCTTTCCGCAGCGAACGGTGCAATTTGGCTGGAGGTTTCAGTTTATGAATTCTGTCCATCGAACTATCTCCACTGTAAAATGAAAAAAAATCATATATTTTCTATCCAAATAATTTGAACATTAGTTTTAATTTTTTTTAAATCGAAAAAAAATTACTTGTGATAAAACAGAAAGTAAGTTTTTAGAAAATTTTATTGCTATTTCAATAATATTTATTACTGATTTTACTTTAAAATATATCACCTTATACCCTTTTCAGAGGTGAAATTGTTGGTTTTTGTTTAGGAATTTTTTATCATTTTGAAAACCCAATTTTGGATTTCATCAGTGATTGTTTTCACTGTACAGAACAGTTCGCCGTTTCAGCTTCGATGGTAGATTTTCGAACTTTTCTCAATGCCATCGATTGCGGAAGTGAATCTCGACAATGCGTTTTCCGTCTATTCAAGAAACCTAATTGAAGCTTCTAACGCAGAGCGCACTTCCAAAATTCGTGATCTTGGTTTCAAGTTGGAGGGTCACCTGAGGCACACAATTCACGCAACAACAACAAAAAAACACCAGCAATTCTCTCTGCAAACGACAGCCAGCAACATCAATCGCTTCGCTGAGCTCCAAAGAGAAGGAAGTGAGCCTTAGCTTGGAGTCAATTTTTTTTTTCGGCTGGCTCATTCATGAGAAAAAGCGCCAAATCGCCACTCTACCAACCCTCGTCCCAACTCAGTCCTCTTCAGCTGCTCGTTCAAGAATCGGGGGGGTCGTGAATGTGAAGGACAAAGCCATTAAGGTGGAACTTTTCGACTCTCTGCGCCTGGCTTATGGTGGTGGTGATGGTGGCAGGCCAGTAATCGTGGGGTTGTTGGAAATTAAAAGAATCTTAGAGGGTGAAATCGTTTTTTTCCTTCGTTTCTACTACCTACTAGGTATTTGATTCGTGCTGGTCTGTTTGGTCTCACTCCTTTTGGATCCGGTGGGGTTGTAAGCCAATGAGAATGGGGCTTTCGAGGGGGTGGGTTGAACAAAAGTTAGAAATCCGTGTTTGTGCCTCAAACAGAACTTAAGTGAGATGGGGAGAGGAATTAGACGGAATGAAGGCAAAGGCAGGCGAAGGTTACCTTCGTTAGTCGACGAACCAAACCAAAACCGAAACCGAGAGTCGAGAGTTGAAATTGAGGGGTTTTATGCGATTCGAAAAAATGAGTTTTGATATTTGACCTAATTATAGGTTTCACAAAACAGGAAGTTATCTCATCGTGAAGAATTGTAGGAAAAATGAATTGCAGCTGCTATTCAGAATGTCAGTTTTTGAATGCTAATTTTTATGTAACAGTTTAATTTTCATGAGTTGTTGATATTTATAATCTCTTATGCCTTAATCAATATCAATCATCGATATAAATTATTCATTCAAAATTAAAGAGGCGAATGAACTGAATATTTAAAGCCTCTATAAGTGAATCAAACAATACTTTCAAAATTGATTATCAAACGCCTCATAAATATTCACAAAAATCGTATTACAACTATCAGTCTAACAGCAATTTGATAAAAAAAAATGTCTCAGCTTAATTTATGCATTTATTTTCTTCGCATTTCCTGTGTTTTAAGGTTGAAAAGCTCATTTTTTTCGAATAGTGTTACAAAACGTACAATAAATCGATTAAGATCCTGTAGATCCTGATTTCTATTTTTATTATATTACTACTGAATCGACTTACATATGTATATGTAAACACATTGTAATTTTGTAATTGTCCAAATGTCAGCTATCAGGATGCTTTTTGTTATGATTTTTTAATCGTCTTCAAACGATCTAAAGTGTCAAAGTTTTTTTTAAAAGGCTTTTTTCTAGCAATGCGATGTTAACTGATTTTTCGAAGCAATGTTGATTTTTTTTTTATTGATACGTATTTAAATACTTTAAGAGCTCATAATAGACATATAATAAATGTGCTTGGTTTCACAGATTTCTCAGAAATATGTCCCAACAAATGTATAACTTTAATATCATGAAAAAAGATTTTTGTTTTAAAAGCATTTCTATTGACCAATTGAAGTTATAAATCTTAGAATCTTCACATATCGTGAATCAAATGTGTAGTGTACCGTAAAATGGAGTGAAGGGGAACATAAATGGGAAACATTTTTATGATTCAAATACCAAGCAACCTAAACAAGGATACCCTTATTTTTTAAGTTTCTTGAAACCTAGCTCCCACCCTCCATCTTGATCCAATCAAAGATTAAACCATTCTGGTAAAGTGTAAGCTCATTTAGATAACTTTAAGGCGACCCTCAAAGTCCTTTTTATTTGTATAGAACTTTCTATGGAAAAAGCGAAAAAAATTCCGAAAAAAATCGTAATTAATTCTGGCAACATTGCGGAACAACGAAAACGTGGTGACGTAAAGATTTTAATATGAGGAAAAGCTTTGTAGAACACTTTAAATCATATTGAAGCACGTGAAAAAAATACTAGTTTTGCGGAAATTTTACTCCAAGCGAGGCATGCTGAGTGTGCTTATAGATTAGGGTTACCATACGTACTCTTTCAAGAGTACATGTACTATTTTTCAGTCGAGAATTGGGCGTACTCTTCTTTTTGTGAAATTTTACCAAATGTACTCTTTTTTTTTGTTGAAAGACATTTGATCTGAAAAACCTAAGTACTTCTTCCATTTTGTGAGGTTGTTTCACATCTTATGCTAAAGTTACGAAAAGAATACGACTTACAATAATTACTTCAACATCTTGTATTCATTAATATGCATTTTTAGTCGTAATAAAATCGATAAGCGCCTTTGAGTATGAAAACAGTAATCAATATGTAAACAATTTGGGTATCATGCTAAAATGCGCACAAATCTCAATTTTTTTAGGTTTTATTTTTAACATTTTATCAGCCTTATGGCATTCGTGTCTAATCTCAAATAATTATTGTTAAGTTATTTTACGCGTCAATAAAAAAAAAGCTAATTTTGAAGTGAATTGTTTTTTAATGTTTTTTTTTTATTGTTTGTCAACATTGCAGAGTGTGTGACGACTATACACACAGCGATCACCAGGCGATACGCTAAAGCGTAGGAGACCGAAATCCGGTGGCAGTAAGGCAACTTCCAGTGCACGAGCGGAGATGGAAGACTAAAGTTTTCGACAAGGAAGCGTGCATCGAAGCTGTATACATGCAGGAGGCATCCCAGGTCCATAATGCTGAGCAGCTGACGAAAATAATGGTAGCGGTGTGCGACATGACCATGCCCAGAAGAAATACACCGAAGTGGTGGCGACGACCGACTTACTGGTGGACCTCAGAAATAGCTGAGCTTCTTACTAGCTGTCTAAAAGCCAGACGACGAGCTCAACGGGCGAGAAACGAGCAGCCAGGGTGGCACTTAAGCGAGCTATTAAATCAAGCAAAGAGAACTGCTACAGAGCGTTATGCCAGAGCGTAGATGATAACCCATGGGGCCAAGCCTATAAAGTTGCACTGGCGAGATTCGGTGGCCCAAGGTCGCCGACTGAAATGTGTCCGGAAAAACTGAAAGAGATCGTTGCACATCTTTTCCCGCAGCATGGCCCGACGCAGTGGCCACTTACCCCGTACGACGCGGGTTCCCACGACATCGAGCCAGTAACGAATGAGGAACTTGCGGTGAATAAGGCCCCGGGTCCGGACGGAATCCCAAATGCAGTGCTGAAGGTGGCGGTACAGACCATTCCGGATAGTTTCAGAGTGGTGCTACAAAAGTGTCTCGACGAGGGATCGTTTCCCAATTCGTGGAAAACGGCGAAGCCCCCAGGGCACCCGTCATTATACAGACCCATTTGTCTGCTGGACACCCTTGGTAAGCTACTGGAGAGAATAATTTTCAACAGACTTATTATCAACACAGAAGGCGAAAGTGGACTGTCGGACAGACAGTTCGGTTTTCGAAAAGGGAGATCTACGGTGGACGCCATCCGAATGGTGACGGAGTACGCGAAGCGCGCATATAAAAAGAAGCGGACAGGTGTTCGTCACTGCGCCATTGTGACAATCGACGTTGAGAATGCCTTCAACAATGCCAGCTGGGAAGCGATTGCCAAAGCACTTCACAGGATGCGTGTTCCCAATACCCTCTGCAGGATAATAGGAAGCTTCTTCGAAAATTGAGTCCTGACGTACGAAACCGAAACTGGTTTACGATCTACTGCCCTAACAGCGGGTGTTCCACAGGATTCCATACTCGGACCTGTGCTTTGGAATGCCATGTATAGTGAGGTGTTAACGCTGAAACTACCAGCAGGCGTGCAGATAGTCGGATTTGCAGACGATATCGTGCTCATGATCACTGGCGAAACAATTGAGAAGGTAGAAGACCTTGCAACGGTGTCTGTAGAAAGGGTTGGCATCTGGATGGAGGGAGTTAAGCTCCAGATAGCTCACCAAAAAACCGAAGTTCTGCTTCTTGTGACCAATAAAAGAGTTGTGCCACATATGGAGATTACTGTTGGAGGGTACACGACATCGTCGAAAGGCAGCTGAAATCTCTTGGAGTAATGGTCTACAATCGCTTAAGTTTTGGTGCGCATGTCAAATACTGTTGTGAAAGTGCGTCGAAAGTCATAGATTCATTGGCCTGGATTATGCCGAATTGCCATGGTCCAAAAAGTAGCAAGAGACGTCTCCTTGCGAGCGTAGCACTGTCGAAAGAATATGGAAGTGGATATGGAGTGTTACAAAGCAAGAGCTGTTAGAGGAATTCAACGAGCAGCGTCAATGCTCAAGTGGCAGGAGCATTGGGACGAAACGAACAACGCAAAATGGACGCATAGGCTAATCCCGCGACTTTCAGACTGGGTAAATCGGAAGTATGGAGAGGTCAACTTCTACCTGACGCAGTTCCTTTCGTGTCATGGGTGCTTTGAGCAATACCTTCATCAGGTTCATTTCAAGGCGTCAACTACTTCAGAATTTGAACGCGGAAAATATTGTGAGTGAAATGTGTCGCGACGACAGTCGTGGAGTGCTATAGTCGACGAAATCTCGCAAATCATGCGCGATCTGATAAGAATCAGGAAAGATGATGAACGGATTGAGCGAGATAGTCAACCAAATCTAACAAGCTAACGGAAGGTCTTGGGCCTCGTATGATACCACAATTCAAAAGCAACGCAATCTTAGGGCGCGGCATAACCCTAATCTGGACTCATACGTGTGGTGGGACTTAAAAGGTCCCACGTACTCAGCTAGGATCTTTCCTGCAGCAAAAGGAAGCGGAGATACCATTCGGGGTGGTCGTGACGGGATTCTAGCTTGGTAGATTCTCAATCGGCCATGCCTTGGTGGTTAGAAATCCTGCGGGAGTGCTGTGACGGCGGCGAGTTACTTTGAAAGCGTTATCTAACCGGCACACGTTTCGAGGTCCCCGGGATAGTGGATGCTGTGACGGGCGTGAGTTATTATGAAAGCGTTACCTAATAAGCACACGTCTCGGGGTTTTCCGTACCAGTCTGAAGTTGGCGATAGAGAAAAGGAGAAAGACAAAAATTGAGAAAGAGGAAAATGGTGAGATGTATAAGTGGATGAGCACAGCCTACCCCTTGATGTAGTATCATAGGGTGAAACCAAGGGGTACATCTGGTACACGAAGCCCAAGGTGGTTTTAGTGGGACGAATTCACTCACGGCACCCGGCTGTAATGGTTTGAATTCAAATTTCCATCTTGTAATAAAAAAAGAAAAAAAATATTGTTTGTCAGCTTAACATCTCAATACTGCTATCTCTTTGAATTATCCAACTTTGCAAAACTTCAACAAATTGACAGAATTTGATTGAATGGAAATATCTCGGTTTCCAATTACAGTAGAACGCTGCTTATTCGAAGTAGTAGGGGCTTCCTCGATTAATATGAAATATGTACATCCTTTTCCATTTATTTTGCATGCCATCTGGGAGCAAAGCTCGATTATTAATTAAATGGATCTTGTATAAACATGATGGGTGTTGCGGGATCTGGTAACCCTATTCTAGATTTTTAAAAAAATCGCGCGACCACTGTTTGCTACATGAAAAACCTGTTTAATATAACTTCACGTGAAGTCATGTGTCCTGCCACGTTTATATTCAAAAACATGATAATGATGCTGCACAGCTTTAGGGGTACAGACAATGAAAGGAGATTCGATCGTTAATGTCATGCTAGAAATTCAAAATACTCTGGCCTTTCTCATTTTGAAACATTTCTCTCGCAGTCAACCTTAAAAAAACATTTCTCTACACTATTTTGTGTATGTCCGAAGGCTCTGTGAGAGCTGAAGAAAAAAAACTGAAGTAATGTGTCACCATTTAAAACAAATAAAATCATTGTCAATAATATATTCTTTATGGTCTTGCATACAAAATAACAAATGATTAATAATTTGATGATTAAGAATTTTCGCAGACAGCTCTATCATTTGCAGTCTTTCAAAGACAATTTTTTTTGAATTATTTCCTCGAAGGGAAAGAGGAATTTGAATAATTTTTATGAAACCCGAAATCGAATTACATGACTACATGACAACGCCTGTTTATAAAGCGAAACTTTGCTGGAAATGTGGTCTATATTTCAAGAACACCATTGCTTACGTACTTTTTTCATTTAATATCTGATAAATTGAAGTTTCATATACAGTTCCAGGAAGGAAGACGGGGGATTTGAAAAAAAAAAAGATTTTCTTTATCATTTGACTTGACAAGGCGGGTACTGAAATCAGAAATTCATTGGGGTTTACCCAGAAACTATAAACCTGGTCTTAGAGCATTTTCATAGTACATCGATTATATAACTTCTTGGTCTCTCGAAACTATTACAATGTTCTAACCACAAACACAGTTTGAATGAATAGCCATATACTGATGTAAAAGCTACAAATTAGTAATGATGAATGGAAACTTGATCAGAACAGACTAACAAAATTATGTCAAGATGAAATATTTTGATACTAATTTTTTTTTCCTATCAAAATGAGATATAATTAGTATTCGTTAGATGTTAAAATAAGGAATGTATTAGAAAAAAATGCAACATTTTGTATTGTGAAAAAAATTTGAATGCATAGGTAGAAATCAATGAAATTTTATGTAAAACCACCTATTTAGTAATGTAATGTTTACATGTGCAAATTTTTATGACATTCTGTCAAGTGTTTTTTGAGATAGCGTTCAATGAAGAAATTTTTCGACTTTAATTTTTGGGCACCTCATTCGCCATATTTATTATATTATGAATCACCTTGTTGTGTTCGAAATATTATGACCCTGGGATGTTGTTGAATATCAAAATAATAAGAGAGCTGGTCTTGTGAACGTCTATGACTAAAAAGAACATTTATTTTGCATGCATTCAAAATAACAATTCTTCGTGCTCATATTTTACATAACCAAATCATATTATCGAATTGGAATCACTTAAAAGTGCACCCAATTCAAGGTGACCAATTTTGATGACAACCAATATTTAAAATCACGTTTTCTTTTCCCTGAAGCTCGATCTTCAAAATTAGTCAAAATTTTCGATTTGGTCGAAGTTATGACAAATTTAGCCAATTGTTCTCCTCCGGCACAGAAACAGCATATTTTATTTTTTATCCCTTCACCAGAGCTTTCGCGTAGTGCAGCGCATATGTAATAACACCACTAGAATTGGTATGAAATTGCCTGTCTGGTAAATATAAATTTATTATGGAAATGTTACGTTAATATACTCAACATCCAGTGCAAAGTTGAATTTGAGTGTTGGATAATCTGAGAAATTGCTAATGGACAAAAAGTTCAAAAAACAGCTTCTTTTGAAAATTCATTGAAAATTCTGTGTTTTCTATTTTAAAAATCTAAGAACGCGTAAATGTTCTAAATTACGTCAACTTTCCAATCCTCTTTTCAAAATTTATCTGGTGTGACTGGAACAGTTCCGACGATTCATTCATTAAAAAGTACGGGTTTTACACCACTTTTTTACATTTTTTGTGGCCATGATAATATAAAATATATCCTTGTGCTCCTAATTTCAGCTTTCTCAGGCACTAAGTGAAATTGTTTTGAGCATTTCGTAGCTGATCTACAGTCTTTTTTCCGAAGCATGTTTTCTCGTTTTTTGTTTCATTGACTTAAAAAAACGGAAAACTGAAGTGTGAAAATTGTCTGAAAAACATATTTGAGTTACATCATGAAGTTTCTAAAACGATAAATTTTGTAAAAATCGGATGACAACATCGAAAAAATGACTTATTTTAGATCGAAAATTTGGAAAAATTTCGAATACAAAGGAGATCCACTTCCCAATCTCTACAGTATGACTTTAGCTCTTCCAATTGTTTGAATTTTCGAAAAATTTATAAAATTTTGACCAAAGAAGGAATTGAAATTTGTTCCGGCCTGATTTTCCTTAACAAAAATAAAATTCAAGAATAATATTGTTTTATTATTGTTAAACACTCTGGATAACTCTTTAAAGTGCTTCAGGAGAAAATATATAAAGATTTTAGAAAGTTTCATAATGGTTTTGTAACAATCGTTGAATCCTTCCCCAAAACCTTCTCCATAATTCGCACCTTACTCCAGATTGATCGTCATCCGATTGATCGAATGCTGTTGTCTCCCCGAAATGTCTCAAAACCGATGCCCATCCATCTTTCTCCTTGATGGCTCGATGCAATGTGACGGCATTTTTTTTCTCTCTGTGCTTTTGCATTCTCCTCCTCGAAGTCGCCACATGTCTACCACAAACGTCGACAAATTTCAAGGTCACACACGTTTCAGCAGAGGTTCCCCTGCTTTCGAGAAGGGGGCCCTCAGGAGGGAGGCCGCCTAAGCCAAACAATCCACACAAAAACCTATCACAACGTCCTAAGTTTTCGTGGAAAGGATTTTTGAAAAGTGTAACTTCTCTTTATTAACTCGGAAAAAAACTATGATATTTATTGTTTCTATGCTGTTTTGTCAATAGGAGTTATTGATTTTAACTTAGGACCTTCTCGAAAAGATTGACAGAAAGTGACTGACTTGCCGTTTTCACTTCTTTCTTTCCACACACTTTCCTGTGTGCGTGCGTTGTTGAATCGTACGGTTACTTAACATTGCCATTGGTAGGTCTTGGATGGACCATTGTTGGTTTTATGCTACTCACTCGCTAACAACATGAATGCATGCATATGTGTCTTCTAAACCCCCCATTAACTTCTCTTTCACCTTCCCCATTCTTATCGCAAAATCAACGAGGAAAATAGCGTTTGAGGCCAACTTATTGACTGACTGACTGAGTGACTGACTGACTTAGAAAGGTGCTGAAGAAGACCACGTGTTTTTGGTGACTTTCAAGGGGGAAAGGTCTGTGGAACGGAAGTTCTGCAACTTTTGGAGCTCCAGTCGGAACCCTGGAGGCAGTTTTTTCGGTATCATCCGTTTCACGTCTG
Source organism: Uranotaenia lowii (assembly GCF_029784155.1). NCBI lineage: Eukaryota > Metazoa > Arthropoda > Insecta > Diptera > Culicidae > Uranotaenia > Uranotaenia lowii. The sequence goes on along the minus strand of NC_073692.1, from coordinate 349,975,352 downwards.
GCTTTCAAAATTCTGGTAAACGTTTGATGAAATCATTAAAGAAGCTTCTATGGTAGGGATACCATACGTACTCTTTTAAGAGTACATGTACTCTTTTTCGATCGAAAAATGGGCGTACTCTTCTTTTTGTGAAATTAGACCAAATGTACTCTTTTTTTTTGCTGAAAGACATTTGTATGTATGTATGTATGTATGAAAACCCACCAGTGGCTGATAGGTCTTTCGACCCGAGGCGGTACGGGAAGTCTCGATCGCATATTCAAATATTGTTCATGCTTAACTCATAAACAATATTTGCAGCACAACCAAGGGGTCCGTTACCACTGGTTTGGGACAGGTTTGACTCATCTCACTCCCTTCCAACTGTTCGAAACAAATGAAGAATTCTGAACAGGTTCTAAAGTAACCTACTCATTATTCTAAATTTGTCGAGATACTCCGGCTGGCTTGAACCCACAATCCATTGTATATCAGTCTTCTGGTCGTTTGATGTCCTGTCCAATCCCCCCACTAAACCCCATAATAGAGTTAAGCTATTTTGAACATATGAAAAAAAAAAATAAAAACACTTTTTACATCTTACCTCTTTTTCATTTGAAAAGGATACTTGTCTATTTATACCACCAAATTTACCGGAAACATTTAAAAGGGAGGAATGGGCAAGCCTGGATATATAAAAAAAATCTGGAATAACGGTACTCAAAGAATGAAGTTATTAACAGTGAAAAATACACGGATACCTAAGATGTTAACTTAAATCCAGAAGATTTTGGTGAATGTGTAGGTTTTTCAATTTTACTTTTGGAACTTTTATTAATTTTCCAAAATTATTTGAAAAATTTGCAAAGTCTGTTATTGTATAAATTTAAAAAATAAATATTCGGCCTATTCGGTGAGCCGAATTTTCGGCTTAACGGTTACAAAAACCAAAAGAAAAAAAAAATATAATTTTTTTTTTTTTACTTTTTTAAATATAATTTTGAAAATAATTTCAATCAATGTGAATGTTAACAACTTTGAAAAAAAGTTAGAATGTACGGGCTGATTTGTTTGGATTTTTCTAATTTGTACGTTTTGTTTCATTGTGTAGAAAAAAATTGTTTATATTAATTGGAGTTCTTTTAAGGTGCGAACATAAACATGATGATTTTTTGTAAAATTTTATAAGGAAATACAAGTTGGAATAACAAAATATCACTTTTAAAGGTGTACATAAAATTGACATTTCTAGAAATAATAATTTGAAATATTGTAAAATGAATTCAGTCCACTACCCTGATTTGTTTAAACTGAGTAAATTCATGTCACAACTTTAAAGGGCATAACTTTGTTCTTAGATGTTCAATTGAGAAACTACTTACATCAAATTGTAGGTAATTAAGAAATCATCAACTTATTTGGAGATACATATAAAAACATTTCCACAGATAAAACCGGAAATCAAAGTGGTTTGTAAATGAAGTAAAAAAAATTGTCCATTCTAACGTAAATTCACGCCACAAAATTTTCAAACACTACACAAATAACTTAAACTTTTAATGACCAAATTATATTCATACCTGAAGCCAAATCCGTAATTTGCCTACAATCGCTCTTCTTGTACTTACCGGGGACCAACATGCGAAAGGGTTTGAGACAATGGCAAGTGACCAACAACACCCACCTTGCGAGCAACAGCAATCGCTCAGCCCGAAAAAGCTCCACGAGGTCCGAAATTGAAGATTCGGCTCCACCATTGCCACCCGGTTCACCATGTGTAATCCTCGAGCCCCAAGACGTCCTGTAGCAGCAGTTCCTGTTGGCCGGCCACCTCATCGAGTACACACTACACGGTGTTTTGGATGTCTTGACTAGTGTCACCCCCTCGTCAAAGCCGACCCGAGGTTCTTCGTAACCTCTGTTCTGCTAGCCATCCAAAAGAGGCACACTGCACCACAATCCCCGTGATTTGACCAAGGATTCGAGGGCTGTGGTAGCTGACCCTTCTGGTCAGCTAAAAATAAACTGGCTGGCTGCTGTTGACGTTGTGACCATCTTTCCGGGTGTTCTTGAAAATAGATTGAATCTCCAACATCCGAACAAATTTTCAGCACAAATAACAATAAAAAATGATTTTTTCTCCAGGAGTTAAAATTGGCAGCGAAAAAAAATCACACCCGTCGTCCATGGCCGCAGCCTACTCAGCCGTCATACTTCTGTATTATTTTTTTTTTTTTGCTGAAAGACATTTGATCAGAAAAACCAACGTATTTCTTTCATTTTATGAAGTTGTTTCACATCTTATGCAAAAACTACGATAGGAATACAGCTTACAACAAATTATTTTAACATTTTGTTCTTAAAAACATGCTTTTTAGTTGTTGTAAACAGTGAGTGCTGATAGCAAGAAATATGTACACTAGAATCCCGCTCATCAAGGCTTCGGTTATCCGCTTTATTCGAGCCACCATTTTTATCCAAAATTCTTGTAAAAATGTGTTTTATTATCGCGATATATTGTTAAGCCATTAAATTGACGTCTCTGGCTAGTTTAAAATCTACACTTGCCAAAAACGTGGATTAAATAAAAAAAATAAAATCCATGTAAGATCCGAGCTATGCGCATTGATGATATGCAATACCAGAGCAAGAATTGTCAATGTATTTCGTTGAATGCAAGGTTTCGTTTCATTTATCTGAGGTGGTCCCTCCCCCGACTACCTCGGGTCAGCGGGGTTCTATGTGTATATCCTTTTGCATACCATCTGGGTGCAAAGCTCAATAAAATATGGATCTTGTATCAACCTGATGGCTGGGATAACGCGGGAGCTCAGAAAAGCAGGACTCGGATAAGCGGGGTTCTACTGTTTAACGTTTTTTGGATAAATGATCTCAATGTACTCTTTTTGGTGTCGCGGGATATGGTAACCCTATTCTATGGTGACTCGATGGGCTTCGAAAAATCTTGCTCCAAGGTTGCTGAATTGAATAATTGAAACAACATTTTTGTACGGTTTTTTATGGAATTTAGCAAAGTTTTAAAATTTGTAAAAAAATATTCCATTTAGAAGCTTGATTTTTTTTTAAATAAATTTCATTTATATGTTGGAATCACAAGGTAAAAATGTTTGACGCACAAATATTTCTGTCATTTTTGTTATTTTTGTTATTTTTGTTATTTTTGTTATTTTTGTTATTTTTGTTATTTTTGTTATTTTTGTTATTTTTGTTATTTTTGTTATTTTTGTTATTTTTGTTATTTTTGTTATTTTTGTTATTTTTGTTATTTTTGTTATTTTTGTTATTTTTGTTATTTTTGTTATTTTTGTTATTTTTGTTATTTTTGTTATTTTTGTTATTTTTTTCACTTTTGTCATTTTTGTCATTTTCGTCATTTTCGTCATTTTTGTCATTTTTGTCAAGGCAAAAGCCGAGTCGTGGTCTTCATGACAGTTGAGGAAGGCCCCCGGACCGGACGGCATTCCGAACGTCGCAGTGAAGGCCGCGATCAGGAAGTTCTCCGATATGTTCCGGACATCGTTGCAACGATACGTGACGGAGCGGGTGTTCCCTGACACCTGGAAACGGCAGAAACTTGTCCTTCTGCCAAAACCGGGTAAGCGTCCAGGAGACCCATCGGCATATCGGCCGATCTGTCTACTGGATACAGCGGGTAAGGTCCTGAAGAAGGTGATTCAGAACCGACTTCAGAGGTACACTGAAAGCGAAGGCGGACTCTCGGGGAAACAGTTTGGTTTCCGTCGAGGTCACAGCACTGTAGATGCCATCCGCTCGGTCATCGAGGTAGCGGACAGAGCCAGGCTTACCAAGAGGAGAGGGCTCCGTTTTTGCGCGGTGGTCACTCTGGATGTAAAGAACGCCTTCAACAGTGTCAGTTGGACAGCGATTACGTCGTCGCTCATCCAAATGAGGATCCCGGCATATCTGTATAGGCTTGTGGAAAGTTACTTCCACAATCGCCAACTGCAGTATATGACCGGTGAGGGTTTGCGAACACAAGAGGTTTCGGCGGGTGTTCCACAGGGGTCAATACTCGGCCCGGTTCTGTGGAACATCACTTACGACGAACTCCTACGAACGAGCCTCCCATCGGGAGCTGAACTCGTAGGATTTGCGGATGATGTAGTCCTCTTGGCGAGAGGCTCCTCAACAGCGGAGGTTGAGCTACTGGCCACGGTAGCTATCCAGGCAGTGGAAAGCTGGATGCACTCCAAGTGCCTGCGTCTAGCTCACCACAAAACCGAGGTGATGCTTATCACCAACCTAATCTCACCCCAAAACAGGTACCATTGCCGTTGGACCGTGCAATATCGTGTCCAAACGCGCAATTAAGTACCTAGGAGTGATGATAGACGACAGGCTCAGTTTTACGAGCCATGTCGATTACGTGTGCAAGAGAGCGGCAATGGCCACGGCCGCACTCACACGGATGATGCCGAACTCCTCCGCCATCCAAAGCAGCAAAAGGCGGATCCCTCCAAGTGTGACCACATCGATCTTGCGGTACGGAGCAGCGGCCTGGAGGCAGGCCCTGGGAAGAAGCTGTAGCCTGCAGCGACTTAGCAGCGTTCAGCGGCTAATGAACCTGCGGGTTATCAGCGGATACCGGACCATGTCGTCCGAAGCCGCCTGTATAGTAGCGGGTGTTATGCCCATCTCGGTTTTGCTTGGGGAGGATGTCTATTGCTACGACAACAAAGACACGCCCAATGTACGAGATCTCGCCAATGAGGACTCGATGTCCAACTGGCAGCAGCTGTGGGACAGCTCAACGAGAGGAAGGTGGACCCATCGTCTGATCCCGCACATCGGGAGCTGGATCGGAAGAAGGCACGGTGAAGTGGACTTCTATATGACGCAATTCCTGACTGGTCATGGATGCTTCATGAAGTATCACTACCGGTTTGGACATGTGGCTTCGCCATATTGCCCAGATTGTGGTGACGAAGAGGAAACACCCGAGCACGTGGTGTTCGTCTGTGCGAGGTTTGCGGCGGTACGTACTTCCATATTTGCCTTCTGTGGGCCCGACAGCAGATAACGTTGTACAGAGGATGTGTGCGGATTCCAACACTTGGCATGCGGTCAGCGATGGGTTCACCCGTATCATGACTGCCCTGCAGAGGAGCTGGAACCAACGGTGTAGGATGACTCCATCGACGGGGAGCATCTGAGTAGTGTGCGTCCGATCCTACAGCTACAAAGATCGAAGCTACAAAGATAAGGCAATATCATCTGCGTAGCGGAGGTCAGGGGTGCGCCGCGAACGTGTGTAGGATACCCCAATGACGGGGGGTATCCGAGTAGTGCCGTTTTCTAAGAGGGAAACTGCGGGGATAAGACTTTACCTTCCTCGTAGCGGATCTCAAGGGAAGAGGGTTAACCACTGTCGGGGGATACCCACGGATAGAAAGGCTCTCGATGCCGGGGGAGCCTCTCGAGTCGGTGTAGGATGTCGTCACCGTCGGGAAACATCCGAGTCGAGGCGTTCCAAGTCCCGAACGTGTGCCGTGACAGGCGCGAGTCCAGGATAAGCTGCTCTCGATCTGGCACACAACGGGCAGGAAAATCCGCAGGCCAAAAATCCTAGGGTTGCCAGCCAAGGGGGATAAAGAAGACCGGACAACGGTCGGAGTAGGCTGACTCCATCGACGGGGGGCTGTCGAGTAGAGTGCGTCCGACCCCACGGTTTGAAGCTAAAAAGATAAGACAATACCTTCTGCGTAGCGGATGCCGTGGGTGCGCCGCGTTCGTGCGTAGGATGCTCCACCTTCGGGGAGTATCTGAGTAGAGCGGTTCTCAACGACAGAAGCTGCGGGGATAAAACATGACTTTCTTCGCAGTGGAAATAGTTGGGAAAGGGTCATTCCACGTTCAGGGAATACCCACGGGTAGAAAGGTTCTCGACGCCGGGTGAGCCATTCGAGTCGGAGTAGGATGACGTCTTCGTCGGGAATCATCCGAGTCGTTGCGTTAAGTCCCGCGCGTGTGCCGTTTCAGGCGCGAGTCTAGGATAAGCTGCTCTCGATCAGGCAAACGACGGGCAAGGTGGCAAACTTCGAACCCTGAAGATAAGAGGTCGAGCCTCGAGTCGTTAGAGGAGAGGTCAGGTCTCAAACCTTCAGGCGGAGAGGTTTGTGTGGTCAACCCCGAGTCTTTATGATAAGGGGTCGGGTCTCGAGTCGTAAGAGGAGGGATGGTTGGGGCGGATAATAAAAAATAATGCGAAAGACAAATAAATTGGAATAAATTGCACGAAAGCTTGTATGCAACAAAATTGCGTACTATGCCATTGCACAATATCTATAAATCAACTAATTGTTCATCGAAAAATTCAACAAAGCCAATAATTATTGAGAAATAACTCCCATCTTCCACACTTTGTTTCTTGGTTTTGTAATCTTTCGGAATTTCATTTTTATCTCGAAATTTACATAAAATAAGTTTTTGAGAGCAGTACTCGTTCGATCTGAGCTTATTTTTATTCCTTCAGGTCTTTTTTTCCTGTTTCCTTCAGGTCAATTCTTTGAGCATTTTTTGTTGTTTTTTGATATACTGGAATTCAAAAATATCTTCTTAATTAATATTGTGTAGCCAGCTTCTGTAAAAATTGGATCTTGCAAAAAAAAAAAAAAAAAAACCAAGAAATTTAAAATTGAAGATTTTTTCAAAGTCATCATAAGAAATAGACAATTTTGAAACCTTCATTTTAAAGTTTTTTTTTTCTATTTAATCATTTTCAACAGGAAAAAAAATTGAACAAAATGTTATTCGAATTAAAATTAAAAATGAAATGTTTAAAATAGCTCAGAAGTTGAATCAAGTACAAAACTCATGGAACACCATAGAACCGCGCATGGTTTTATTATATCAGCATGTGCGTTGTAAAGCACCATCATTCTATAGATTGGTTTATTGGAGCTTCTGTATTCGATTTGGTAGTTTAAATGGTCATTAATTCAAGATGTACAAATTTGAGTTTGAAAATTGAAAAAAACTGCAATCTACTTTGAATGTAATAGATTTTGACAGGTGAATTGATTGTGCTTTAACTGTGCGATGAATAATATAATTTAAACAACAATGGTTGTTATTTGAAAGCAAATACCATTAATTCTCATTGTTAAACAGCGAGTCTGTGGCGCTGAATCAGCCCAGGTAACATAAAAATCACATTGAGCATTACCAAGACGTGATTCCAAGGTAGACCTAGGCTGACCGCGAACAGGCAGATTGTGTGTAGTCTTCTATGAATATAGCTCAAACATTACATAACATTTGTTAGGATTTGTCATTCTTCGATTTGTAATTCAAAATCGTTTTGAGAATCTGGAAATCTTATAAGCACTTATAAGATTCAATGAATCGGAGAAATGAATGAGATGAAGAATTGAAAACTTAATCAAGTTATTACAACAAGAATCAATCATTGACTTGAAACTCGCTTAAAACTGTCCCGAAATGATTTCCCCTATGTAGATAAAGGTTTTTTATTTGAACTAATAGCTTAACTATATTTGTACTCAGAAGGACATTTCTATAGAAAACCGTAAATAATTTACACTCCAATCAGTGTTCAGAAAAATTCGAAAGCTAAAACAGACAACATAATGGTAAATATTTTTCGCTCCGTTGAATTTTCTAAACAACCAACCAACAACACAACCCGGCAGCTGTCAAAAGTTTTCAATCGTGTTGTGATTCGTTTCTAAGCTTCACTCATAAGTATATTTATGTACCCACAAAGGTACACGTTGGGGTCGATTAGGATCAGCTAAGCTCGATCCAATTCAATAAGTCTCAGTCGAAATAAGACTGGGTTTAAAGAGAATAAGCTTCCCCAACCTACTCCTTCTCTCGGTCTCCTCACAAACCATATCGCACTTAAAAGTTTGTGTGGAACGCACCATGGAGAAGGCCAGATTTGATTAAGTAATTTCCTCTTTTCACATTTACTGACTGACGATGGTGGTGGCCCTCAAAAAGTTTAAAGCGTTCACCATGTCTTAAGGTTTCTTGATTCGATCGAAGCCGGGCTGCAAATGTGAGAAGAAACGAACACTTAGTTACCACCAGCTTTTTCGGTAGCTTGCAAACCATACAAACTACAGTTAAAAATGTAGTTCAGTTCGCAAGAAAAGTTACTATTTGGTAAGACTTTGTGTGCGAAAATTAACTACCAACCAATAAAAAATGGAAAGAAAACCGAAATGAAAATTTATTGTCCGTAAATCGGGGGTGGTTTTTTTTGCTGCGTTCGTGTCTCTCGAACAAGCTTTCTGCGGGGGTTGATTCGTTTTTTTTTTCCTCACCTTAACCCGCCAGCTCGGCTCGTGCGGAACAATACAAAGTTTATGTTTTTTTTCACAACTTTTAACGATAGCAGCAAACACCCCCTCGAAGCTTGACACCCCCAAACGTAGAGTAGTGAAGGTAAAAATAAAACACTCCGACGAAGGAAAAAAAAATGAAGGTGAGAGAGTGGCGGCGATCACTTTCGGTTTCGGATTTTCCAGCGAGGAGAGTTTTTTTTTTGAACCGGTGGTTTCCAAGCCACTGTGGATAAGAGCTTTCAACAAAAAGTCAAATCGTTTGAAATGACCATCACAGTTTCTTCAACGCGGAAATCCTTTTTTTTATATTTCTCAAAGATTTGAGATCGTTAGGGTGCGTTAGGGTCCGTCGCCAGTATTTTAATACTCCGTTTACATCATACGCTACAAGGCTTTCTTTGAATAGTATCGAGGCCCTCTTGATTGTCTAAGGGAGTCACATAAAATTTCCAACGTTTCAAAACAGCTACTACTATGCTTCTATTTTTTCCTAAAATAATAAAAAATAATTGAAAACCCCAGAAAATTGTTAAAAGGGCCAAAAATCAAGTCCGTAGGAAGAAAAATAGGTGAAGATCCAGGAAATGTAAACGAGATATACTTGTCTACACTTAAAACTCCAAATGCTCAATCAAATTTTGATGATTGCGAACAATCTCGACTTAGAACTGATGCCGGAACCTCAAAAATTGATCCCAGGTTCAGAACTCGGCTTCAGTTTTTCAAAATTTTCTCACATGTTGATTAAAATTCATTAATGAATATTAAATTTTAAATTATTTATTTGTTCTTTCAAGCCTCGGATTTTGTACCCAATGTAGTATTTTTGATTTTCAAATCGAATCACCATAAGAAATAAGAAATAAAAAGCTTTTTCGAAAATCTACTTCAAATTTGATTTCGCATTTCTTACAAAATTGAATTGTTGATTTTCGAAATGTAGAAACCATCCTGAGTTTTGTTTCATAATCAGATTCTATTTTCTTGAACTTAGTTCTTATGAAGGATTTCAACATAGTAAATCTTCGGAATGACGATCCAGAATTCAAAACTCTGGACTTAGAGAACTCAGATTCATTACTCGAAATTTATATTTGATTTCAATACAGATTGAAACCCAAAACTTCGAAATTTAAAGCATTGATTCATGATTGAGGCTTATGAAACAAATTTCAACTCTTGGGTCATACGGACACCGTTCAATTTTGGAAACACGCCAGAACATTCTGTGTGGCCAAAATCGAATGGTGCCAAAAATGAACGGTTTTTGTTCAACATTTTTTTAGTTATATCGACAACAAAAAACTAAAACTATTATCATTACCATAGTTGTCTAATCTATGATTGTGCAATGTGCATTTTTAGTAAATTTTCATTTTCTCGTATCGTGTTTTTTATTCATTTAGCCCTTTTATTGCATTGTTTATAATGTTAATTTTTTGTCATAATTTTTTTCTATTTTTGAGTACTATATATTTTTAAAAGTTTTGTTTTTGCTGTTGTATTTTATCATAATTTGAGAACGTTAAAACGTGTGTATGATGTTTGTCTAAATTAAATTGGTCCTGTTATAGCGAAAACTATAAGGTAATGTCGATCCAAAAATCTTTTGATATTGGCACATGTGCGACGAATCTGAAATATTTGACTTTATTTTTATTATGTTTATTTGAGATTCTTTTTAAATTTTTGTTATGTGAAAAGCGTGGTTATCATTATGAAATGAAATAATCTACAATATTTAAACTAGAAAATTGATAAGTCTTATTAAAAATGTAGCGCAAACCCTTAGATTTCTTCACGGTCCTTAATGTGCTAAGGTGCAAATTTTCATAAAAGCATAATTAAGAACCTATACTGAGCATTTCCAAAATTTTTTGTAAGCTTATAGTAAAAAAGCTCAGTGTTCGGCATAAAAGCGCTAATCCGCTGTTTGCTAGTTAGTCCGCTAATTTTTTGTTAGCGATTGCGTACTAGAGTTAGAGAAAAGATGTATTTAGTGTCATGTTTCACTCTTTAAGCACTTTTTTAAGCAACTTTTACAGAACAAGATAACAATAAAAGGTGTTAAATAATATAAAACTATTTTCAACATCTCTTCATCAGCGTTTTTTTTTCAAGTGGTTGAGCTATTTACTTTTCACAATACAGTTTTTTAGAGATTTTACAGAACCGTTCATATAAAAATAAGATAAAATCACTATTGTAGCCTTCGTTTTAAGTTCAAATTGAAATTGTATAAATGCTCACGTTTGACAATGCTCCTGCAAATTTGAAAAAAAGGGAAAACAGGTTAAAGTTTTTAAATGAGGATTATTTAAAATAATGTCAAAACAACAAAATGAATTGGACAATAGATTATTTGCAATAAAATTGCATAATATCTACTTTGCACCAAACCGATAAATCGAGTAAATTTTTAACCAATATTTAAAACAAAAAAAGAGAGAGAGATATAGCTCCCATTTTCCACATTCTGTTCTTTTGCTCTTTCTTTAATTGTTCGAAAATCGTTTGTTTTAATTTATAGAATACATATAGAGACTCCCTAAAATACATATCTTTGACAGTTTTGGTTTTGCTCATATAATTTTATGAAAATACGATCAATTTATCTAATTTGAAATCAAATACTTGAAACTTCATTAATTTCCCCTTAGGGAGTTGGAAAAATCGAAAGGGGGAAGTGCGTGACTAAAGAAAAATTGATATTTGTTCCGGCCTTTAAACAGTAAGCGATTAAACAGTAAGCGATTAGCGCATTAAGCTTAAAGCGATAACTTTTTTGGCACATTTAGCGAATTTAATTAGCGATCGCCAATTTTGTATGAGTTAGCGATTTAATTAGCGGCGATAATTTATCAGTTAGCAATGCCGAACACTGAAAAAGCTACAAGTCAACACAAAAAACCTTCAAACTATTATGCTACTGAGAAAAGTGCTGATGAGAAAATAGTTTGAGATGTTCATAAGAGAAATTAAGGTGATTATTCGAATAGTTCAAAATACACAATTATAGCCCATGGTTTTTCTTTATTTAAAATAAAATATTTTATAAAGTTTTTGTTTTTGCTTTTTTGAGAAATTCAATTTTTACTGGCGTTTAAGATATGAGTCCAATAAAGGGCGCAATGATAGTTTAAAATTTCAATCCCTGAATATTTTGTCGCCGTCAATTGATATATTGGGTCCCGGAAAGGATAAAAGGTAGAAACTAAGTTTTTCATATTAAAAATCTAGGATTATAGGCTTCCAAAAAGATGTTTGCAGAACACAAAGATTCATGCGATGACTAAATCTACACGCTCATTTTCAATATCTATTAATTTTTCCTGACATTCTTTTCGCCTGTAATTTTCATAATCTTGAAATGCGCTCACTAAAAGAATATAACTTTCACTGATAAGGTCGATAAATAATGTTAACAAATATAATATGGAGCATATAAGATTAAAAGTGGATCAGATTTAACAAGCAAATCAATCACTGATAACTAATTAATTAACAAATCTACATGAAATTGTTCATTATATTTCATTCAATTTGGGAATGATATTTTTATGCTGCATGATAAAAAAAGTGAAATTCCACAGTTATTAAAAATTTGGAAAAAGAAATATTTCTGCCATTACTGAAAAAAAGTTTGAAAAAAAAGTTTTTATTTATATTACAATTCTGTTGAAGTCTGCCGAACGATTTGATTTTTGCTTATTAAAATATCTTAAATTCATATATACCGTAAGACTTTTTCAAAAACTAGTTCAAAATCTATTATTTCACAGTATTAGAAAAAGAAAACAAATAGAAAACTTTTATAACTTCTTTTTCGTAGATGTTAAAATTTCTTGGGGTCTTGGAGAAAGTTGATCTTAAATTCTTTGCTCCTCAGGAAAACGAGAATTTTGTGACCTATTGTAATTTATAAAAACCCTTTTCTGACATGTTTGTAAAACTTGTTTTTCAACACCTTTTGGGATCAAGTAATTTTTCGTTGCTACGGTAT